>NC_139566.1:32462561-32665061 GCF_965112155.1 Podarcis liolepis | reverse complement strand
GACACCAAACTGGGAGGGGTGGCTAACATCCCAGAGGACAGGATCACACTTCAAAACGACCTTGACAGATTAGAGATCTGGGCAAAAACAAACAAGATGAATTTTAACAGGGAGAAATGTAAAGTATTGCACTTGGGCAAAAAAAATGAGAGGCACAAATACAAGATGGGTGACACCTGGCTTGAGAGCAGTACATGTGAAAAGGATCTAGGAGTCTTGGTTGACCACAAACTTGACATGAGCCAACAGTGTGACGCGGCAGCTAAAAAAACCAATGCAATTCTGGGCCTCATCAATAGGAGTATAGCATCTAGATCAAGGGAAGTAATAGGGCCACTGTATTCTGCTCTGGTCAGACCTCACCTGGAGTACTGTGTCCAGTTCTGGGCACCACAGTTCAAGAAGGACACTGACAAACTGGAACGTGTGCAGAGGAGGGCAACCAAAATGGTCAAAGGCCTGGAAACGATGCCTTATGAGGAACGGCTAAGGGAGCTGGGCATGTTTAGCCTGGAGAAGAGGAGGTTAAGGGGTGATATGATAGCCATGTTCAAATATATAAAAGGATGTCACATAGAGGAGGGAGAAAGGTTGTTTTCTGCTGCTCCAGAGAAGCGGACACGGAGCAATGGATCCAAACTACAAGAAAGAAGATTCCAGCTAAACATTAGGAAGAACTTCCTGACCGTAAGAGCTGTTCGACAGTGGAATTTGCTGCCAAGGAGTGTGGTGGAGTCTCCTACTTTGGAGGTCTTTAAGCAGAGGCTTGACAACCATATGTCAGGAGTGCTCTGACGGTGTTTCCTGCTTGGCAGGGGGTTGGACTCGATGGCCCTTGTGGTCTCTTCCAACTCTATGATTCTATGATTCTATGATCCTGTTCTCACAGTGGCCAATTAGATTCTTATGGGAAGCCCATAGGGAGTAACAACAACAACAAATTTATACCCCGCCCATCTAGCTGGGTTTCCCCAGCCACTCTGGGTGACTCCTAACAGAATATTAAAAACACGATCAAAGAACAAACAATCAAAACTTCCCAATCATTTCCTCCTGTGGATTGGAAATTCCACAGTTCAACCATGCTTTGTGTTAAGTCAGGCTTCCTCAAACTTGGCCCTCCAGATGTTTTTGGTCCCATGATCCCTAGCTAGCAGGACCAGTGGTCAGGGATGGTGGGAATTGTAGTCTCAAAACATCTGGTGGGTATGCAAGCTGAGTTGCACATAAACTTCCAAAAAGAGGGAACATTTTCAGCCTGAAGGCCGCATTTCCTTCTGAGCAAACGTTTAGTAGCTGTTGCCAGTGGTGGGCAGGGTCAGAGGCAAAAGTGAGCACAGCAATGAGTATAATTAGCAGAATTCAGGGACATATCCCAGGACTATGCAGAGCTGGTTTGAGGCCTGAGGTGGGAGTCTTGTTAGAATAAAGTTATAAACTCAAAGAAGCAGCCGGACCCTGGTGGGACACTCACTCCCAGCCTGCTTAGCTGTCCGAGGCAGGGGCAGCAAACTTTTTCAGCAGGGGGCCGGTCCACTGTCCCTCAGACCTTGTGGGGGGCCAGACTATATTTTGAAGGGGGCTGGATTTAGAAGGCGATTGGGCTGGATCCGGCCCCCGGGCCTTAGTTTGCCTACCCATGGGTGTGAAGGAATGCTAGAGTTTGTGGTGGGGTGACCTAGAGAGAGGTCTGGAGAAGCCGTCCAAGTTAGCAGCCATCCCTACAGCTTTTGGGAGCTCATTCCAAAATTCGCAAGGCATCTGAAGCAACTGCTTAATGATGTTTCATAACAGTGTTTGGGTTCTGTGACTCACCCCAGAATCAAAATCAAGGCAACCCCCAACGTTCAGAATGGGAAGGCTTTGATTATCAGGACATCGGAGCCACATCCTAACCGCCAGCCAAGATGCTCAGTAATCATGTTTTTAAAAGCCACACATGTTTTCTTTGGAAGAAAGAGTCTCTCTTGAATTCTCTGGTTGTTCAGGAGGTTATTTTAGCTTTATCTGTTTGGCTGCATTAGAGCCCAGATTCCAGCTACTTGGTTTAAAACTGGATATTCCCTGAGCTGTTGCACTCCTGAGTATTTTGGATTCAGTCCTCCGCATAAGTAACAAAAATAAATATACAGCGAGGAGCTGCAATTTTAACAGTACACCAATCTAGATGTTAGGATCCAAGCTTTCTCCTTTGTTTTTTATGTATGACTAGCACATGTATTGGGGGGGGGGGAGGAACCCAGCGTTGATGTTGTATAACAGCCGAGCTTGTAATTTCAAGAGAACCACAAAAAGTGTAGGCTAAAGAAAGAAAAATAGACAATTCAAGTCCAATTATGTGATAAAAGCCAATAGGTCTGCCTTGGCTACAAAAATTGTGATGATTCCCTAAAGTCTAAAATTAATCTTATACAGAATCATGAAGGTTGTTGTTTTTTTAGAAAGAAAGAAAGAAAGAAAGAAAGAAAGAAAGAAAGAAAGAAAGAAAGAAAGAAATTCTGCTCTATGATTTTGATGATTATGTTAAATTAGTGGGCAGCTGGCTGTTGGACCAATCCGCAAGGCAAGCCCAACCAACTATATTAACAGTTCAGTTCTTGCATCTTTGAAGTATTTTTAAAATTACATTTATATCCCATCTTCTTCTCCAAGGATCTCAAAGTGGCCTACGTGGTTCTGCCCAAGGCTTTTTCTCAGTCGGACCTCAGTTCTGACACTTATCTCTCTCTCTCTCTCTGAACTATCAATTCTTTATTGATTAAAAGATTTGCATGTCTATACAAACATTATGTATTATCTCTTAATAGTTAAAAAAATGAAGAAAAAATTCTAGAAAATAGAAAATTTATAAAGAAAGAAAAAAGAAATAATGAAGTAACAAAGATAAGAAACAAAGAAATCAAATTTTTAAAAAAGAGACAAAGTTATTTACATAGTAAAAGTACTCATCAGCTCAATCCTTCCCATCCTTCTCATTATACTGTTTGATATAACATTCTTTTTTACACAGGTTTACATTGTATAATATCATTTCTTTCTGCTTCGTATACCTTCCTTTGATCTTTTTCTTTACAAATATCACTCAATTTCTGCTAATATGGAGTTATTTGTACAAAGAAGTTTTACATAATTATTAATATCGAAACAAAAAACAACTAGAGAATGGATAATATATAGTTCTGACACTTCTCTCTCTTTTTTTAAATAGATATTTATTAAAAAGTTATTAAAAAGATCCAATTGTTCACAAGAAGAAGTCAGCGCTCTCCGACCATGGCATGCGGCTTCACTCCGTAGGAGAAGCAGTCGACTCTCAGCACCGCGCCACTCACCCCGTCCCCCGTTCCGAAGCCTTTAAAAAGGCTCCTTCATGGGTCGGGGGGGCACAAATGGTGCCCGAGTCACCAGGTTCACAGGCTTCACCGCCTGTGATTTTTAAGGGTCCCCGCAGCGGCAAGACCCAGATCCTACAGAGCCGATTCCCTCCGGAGCTCGGAGGGAATCCGCCATTAGCCGATGGCGCTAACCCGGAAGTAGTTCTGACACTTCTCAGGTGGGCGCCATTGCCATTATAAGGGAACAAGGGAGGTGTTCGTGGTGAGTTCCAGCACCTCTTTTTCTAGAAAAATAGCACTGGTTCTGCCCCCTTTTCATTTCCTCCCCACAATAATCCTGTGAGCATCCTGTTCTCAAGTAGGACTCAATCACAAGAGCACTTTCCCCTCCTGCAATTTTCAGCAACTGCTGTCCAGAAGCATTAGTGCCTCCAACTCTGAGAGCAGCTCATGGCCACCTGTCAGGAGTCCAGTCCCCGGCTTGATAACACAGTGAGCATAGTTAATTAAAAAGGATGACTTACTGTCAAAACAAACAGATAGATCCTTATCATACGAGTGACAATTTATGTTGGAAATGCAAGGAAAAGGAAGGAACCTTTTATCATATATGGTGGACGTGTCCCAAGGTGAAAGACTTTTGGGAAAAGACTTACAATGAATTGAAAAAGATGTTGAAATATACATTTATTAAAAAAAACCAGAAGCCTTTCTACTTGGAATAATAGGTTTGGAATTGACCAAGAAAGATGTTAGACTGTTTTTGTATGCCACAACTGCAGCAAGAATTTTGTTAGCCAAAAACTGGAAACTACAAGAATTACCAACAGTGGAGGAATGGGAGATGAAGATGATGGACTTTTTGGAGCTGGCTGACCTGACTGGAAGAATCAGAAAGAGGAGGAGTACCAAGAAGAATGGAAGAAATTTAAGTACCCACCAACATTTCTCCGATGAAAATAGGGACGTCCAGTGTTATTTTTCAAGAAAAAAGGTGCCAGAACTCACCATGAACACCTCGTAAGGTCTGCAGTTCGAATCCGCGTGCCAGGGTGAGCTCCCATCGCTTTGTCCCAGTTCCTGCCAACCTAGCAGTTCGAAAGCACACCAGTTAGAGTAGATAAATAGGTACCGCTGCGGTAGGAAGGTAAATGGCGTTTCCATGCGCTCTGGAACTTGTCACGGTGTCCTGTTGTGCCAGAAGCGGTTTGGTCATGCTGGCCACATGACCCAGAGAAGGTGTCTGAGGACAAACGCCAGCTCCCTCGGCCTGAAAGCGGAGATAAGCTCCATACCCCATGGTCAAATTCGATTAGACTTAACCGTCCAGGGGTCTTTTACTTTTACCTCTCTTAGAATAGCAATGGCGCTCACCTGAGAGGTGCTGGAACTGAGTTCCGATGAGTTCTGGCTGTAGAAAAAGCTCTGGGGACATCCTTTTCCATACCTGCGACATTTCTCCGATGAAAATAGTGATGTCCTATCATACCTTCCAAGAAAAAAGCCCACCAAGAACTCAGGCCAATGTAAGTTTCAAGAGTGGGAGTGGTCCCTACTCGCTAATCAATAGTCAATTGTAACAAAAACTAATCCATTCAAAAGTATGTATTCTGACAAAGATTACAAACTCAAATAGAGATTACAAACTCAAACTCATAAAGATATGTATAACACAATAATTCGCTACAGAATTAGAGATAAGAGTTTATGAGTAGAGATAAATTCATGTTAGTCCATAGTCAGATTTGATGTGAAGGTCTTATTTTCAATCACTGAGCAGAAGTCAGAAGTCAATTATGGATCAAAAACCAGGACCGGGCCCTGTTTCGATGTATTCACCTTCATCAGCTAATTTTTAAAGGGTCGTGTAAGTTTGAAGACTTTCGGATAAATATATCCTGTTATTTTCTATGTTTCTCAGAGATAACGTGTGGGTAGATCAACGTGTATCTTGAGCCTTTCTGTGCGTTTGAGTTTGTAATCTCTATTTGAGTTTATAATCTTTGTTGGAATACATACTTTTGAATGGATTAGTTTTTGTTACTATTGACTTTTGATTTGTGAGTAGGGACCACTCCCGGTATTGAAACTTACATTGGCCTGAGTTCTTGGTGTGCTTTTTTCTTGGTATATTTAATAACAAGAACTCCAACTTATTTAACGTTACTATCATACCTTCCAGCATTTCTCTTATGAAAATAGGGACGTCCTGAGGAAAAGCAAGACATTCTGGGATCATATCAGAAACCGGGACAGCTTCTGTAAATCTGGTACTGTCCCTGGAAAATAGGGACTCTTGGAGGGTCTGAGCTTGCAAAGAGGCGTGTGCATGGGGTTAATAATAATAATAATAATAATAATATCTTTATTGTCATTGCCCCCTTCGGGGACAACGAAATTACTTGACTGCTCCATAAAAACACTAATTAAACAATACAGTATAATACAGCAAGGGAGATTAGATGACTTTCAAAGTCCGGGCTTCCCATTCAGGGCCGAGATCGCTCTGGAGAAGAAGCTGTTCTTAAGACGGCTCGCTCTTGTCTTCATCATCCTGTATCTCCGTCCCGACGGCAAGAGCTCGAAGAGACAGTGACCAGGATGCGATGGATCTTTTACTATGTCCAGTGCCTTCCTATGGCACCTTGTGGCATAAATCTGCTCTAAGGTGGAGAGTGGGCAGCCAACAATGTTATAGAGCCAACATATATAGAGTGAGAGACATCCACATTCCCAGGCTATTCCTTTAATGTCTCAGCTGACCTCTATCTCTCTTGAAGTTTAGACTGATGTTGCATCCTGTTCTACCAGTTCCTGCTCCTTATACTTCTCTCTCGGACCTCAAGATGCAATGTCACCTTGGAGCTTTACTCTGAGAGAATGATGGAGCAAGCATGGCTGCCTTGTTCTAGACTAGCTAGTTAATCTAGAACGAGAAACTTTTCTATCCAAGTTTTGTATTTCCTACAATAAACCAGTTTGCTGTTTTTCTTATTCTGCAAGCATCTCTCTCTGTGTGCGATTGCAATGTGTAAAGCCTACCCTTTAACCGAGAGTCACTAGCCAAGCACTGCTTCCTCTGCATACTAAATGTGTTTCCATAGGTAACTGGACCCAGGTATCCCAAAACCCCAAACAACTACACCAGAGGCTACCCACTGCAACATTACCACGCACATGACAAACTGCCCACTCCCCAAAAATGTACTAAGGGGCTTCCATGCCTGCAGTCACCACAGATGTATATCAGGTTCTCTCTCTCCCCCCCCCCCCGCAACTTATTAGATTTTCTGTGGTAAGGAAAAGCTGGATTAAATGAAGAAAAAGTATGGGCTAGTATTTTGAATATTTGTTTATTTATTTCATTCACGACTTGCTTCCTGTGAGATATCCCAAAATGATTTACGATATAATAAGGAGATCTATAAAACAGTTACATAAATTTAAAAAGCTTTTTTAAAAGAAATATAAAAAAGCAAACTATTATAAATATAAAAACAGTCTGAAAGATAGAACAACAGAATCAAGTGGGATAAAGTTTTTAGAAGGTTGTTGAAAGAAGAACGTCTTTAAAAGGAGCAAAAAAAAAGACAGAGAAGGCCACTTGCTTCCAAAGGGTACAGATGCCACCGCAATAAAGGCCCAATTTGGACATCACGCACAATGGACCGCCTGACAGGATGGCATTTGCAGGACGCCCTATACTGTGATACAAATCCGTGGCGCGACTACATTTGGAATACTGTGTACAGTTCTGCCTGCCTCACCTCCAAAAGAATATTGCAGAGTTGGAAAAAGGGTTGCAGCATCTGGGACCTCTTAGTTTAGAGAAAAGTTGAGTGAGAGGTGACATGGGAAAGGTTTATAAAACTATGCATGGCATGGAGAAAACAGATAGAGCGAAGCTTCTCTCTCCCTCTCCCTCTGTGGTATACAGTCATATCTCGGATTAAATATGCTTCAGGTTGAGCGTTTTCAGGTTACGCTCCACGGCAACCCGGAAGTAACGGAACACGTTACTTCCGGGTTTCGTCGCTCGCACATGCGCAGATGCTCAAAATGACGTCACACGCATGCGCAGAAGCGGCGAATCGCGACCCACACACGGGCAGATGCGGGTTGCGTTCGCTTCAGGATGCAAACTGGGCTCCGGATTGGATCCCGTTTGCATCCAGAGGTACCACTGTAGTGGTTAAGAGCTGTAGACTCGTAATCTGGTGAACCGGGTTCGATTCCCCACTCCTCCACATGCAGCTGCTGGGTGACCTTGGGCCAGTCACACTTCTCTGAAGTCTCTCAGCCTCACTCACCTCACAGAGTGTTTGTTGTGGGGGAGGAAGGGAAAGGAGAATGTTAGCCGCTTTGAGACTCCTTTGGGTAGTGATAAAGTGGGATATCAAATCCAATCTCCTCCTCCTCCTCCTCTTCTTCCTCCCCCCCTCTCTCTCTCATAACACTAAACAGTGGAACTCATGGATATCCAATGAAGTTGAATTTTGGAAGATTCAGGACGGATAAACGAAACTACATACAGCACATAGTTAAACTATGGAACTCACTCCCACCGGAGGCAGTGACAGCCACCAGCCTACTTAGCTTTTAAAGAGGGTTAGACAAATGCATGGAGGACAGGGCCATTGATGGCGATGTTCTGCCTCCATGATTGAAGGCAGCAATTCTTCTGAATACCAGTTGCTGGAAACTAGAGGAGGGGGAAAGGGCTCTTATGCTTGAATCCTGCTTGTGAGTTTCCCACAGGCATTTGGTTGGCTACTGTGAGAACAGGATTTTGGGCTAGATGGGCCTGATCCAGCAGGGCTCCTCTTAAATTCTTGCATCTTGTAGATTGTAGTGATTGGTTGGGTTTATATGGTGTGAAATAATCTTTAAAGTACCCAGAGCCCAAGTTGCATAGGGCTTTGTACTCCAATACCAGTACTTTGAACCCAGATTGGTAACTAACTGGCAGCCATTTTGATGATGATGATGTCGCATGGATAGTGTGCGAAATATTTAAGAATGGACACAATAAGTCCACAATAAGCTGTTGTGTGGAGACGCCCATTCATTCCCCTTGTTCTGAAACAATTCTGACTCTAAATTAACATCAAAGCTTCAAAGAAGGCTTTTTTTTTTTAAAGAGAGCTTCTATTGGAGGGCAAGGTCTAGTCTAGGAAGGGAGCTTGTTAAATAAACATGTTGCTACCCAAAGACCTGGTGCCGTGTTGATGGAGAACATCAGAATTTCCTTCTCGCTTCTGAGTGAAGCCGACGAGAGACATCTGTCTATAACATGACTTTGTCTTCATTAGTTCTTCAGAATGCAAGAAAGACTTTCCTCTGGAGGTACCATTGTGTGTGCTGTTCTCCCCTCACCTCCTCTTCAAGAAGAACTTCTTAGCAGATCAAATAGAAATCAAGTTGCTAGAAGGGATTTATTTCCAGAATACTCAACAGAATCCTTTCTTGTGCCACCGAAGGATTATTTTTCGGGTGGCACCATGTACAAGATGTTTGTACATCCTGCCAAGCAGTGGATCATGGGTCTCTCAAGAAGAACTTGCCAGGTAGACTAAATGAAGTGGGTTATGGGTTGTGCAAGCTTTTAAGTGGCGTACACTGACAAGTATGCCAACTCTGAGGTTGCCAGGACACAGCACTGAGCAATAAATGCCCCTTCCACATTCACAGCCCCATTGGTAGGCCATGAATTGGGGGGCAGAGTAATAGTTGTGGCTTCCACTGTTTAATGCTAGGTGTGTAGTGTCTTGGCTAGAGCGTTGGGAGACCAAGGTTCAAATCGCCACTTGGCCATGAAACTCACTAGGAGACCTTGGGCAAATCACTCACTTTTAGCTTAACCTACTTCATAGAGTCATTGTGGAGTGGGGAGTGGGAAAACCATGTATGTCGTCTTGGGCTCCTTGGAGAAGAAGGTGAGATATAAATGCAAGAAATAAACACATTAGAGCCATGTAAAGTGAGAGCTCTCTACATGCACATAACTCTATCCAGATAGCACTTCAGGAGGGGGTGAAGGAGGGTTAGTGAGGGCTGTGGCCCGAAGAGGGGTGTTGTTGAGGTCTGGATACAGAGTCCAGGGACTCAGATTTAAAATGTGTTGCAAAGTGCAATATACAAATTTGACACTAGATAGCAACAGTGAGCTATGCCAAATTCAATGTATTTTTCAAAACTTTTTTTTAAAAAAGCATTTTCAGAACTTTTTTTTTTAATTTTTGTGTACATTCCACCCAGGCCTTATGCTCTCCTGTCCTACACAAACACCCACTTGGGTGATGCGGCATTCCTGGCACTAAACTCTGTAACAGCACTATTGTTGTTTTACCCATTTATGAATTGCCTTACGCGCTGAGTCTCAAGGCAATTTTGCAAGCATGCCATGAAACCATCTAAAAATAGTTTTAAAAGAAGTACAAAACCCAACTAAAGATAGATCTAAAAGGAATACGGGATAAACAATCGGGGTGCTTTCATCCCGTCGGAAAGCTTATTGAAAGAAGAAATGCCTTCAATTGTTTCCGGAAACAAGTAAGGGCTGTTCCACAAAACACAGGCAGCCCTCTTGAAATTCCTGATCTGATATTTTAGGGACTTCAAATATGGCAGTCTTGAAATGGCTATACTGAACACCGCCATGCCAGAGTTCAGGGCAGGAGAGCAAAGCTGTGGAAGGAGGGAGGTGAAGAAAAGATGGCAGCGCCTGAATTTTCTGCTCCAGAAATGTATAACTCTTCTGTCGCTCTGGCCTGAAAGCATTGGCCATGACAGCCATGTAATAAAACTCTGATGTATGACAAAATAATGAACCACCGAATACATCGCCCTCCTGTGCTGCCTCTGCAGCCTCGCCTGGCTTTTGCCTGGAGAGCACAGCTTGTAAACATATCTGGGTCTCGCCCTGCTACTAACAGGCTAGTGGAGCATTGCCACAAGGTTATTTATTTTACACTCTGGGCTCTGCTTCTGAGCCATGGAGTGTAAAAACAATCAGAAGGACAAAGTGTAAATTCTCCCTGCTGATTTATTTACTGTTGTGTTTTTATAGGCCCACATGGCTCGGGGTTTTCGCGCTAGGCCCGACCATTCAAGCAGAGCCCGCGCCGTACACTTCCAGAGAAATGAATGACTTTATAAATTCTCTACAATAATAATCCCACGTACAGGAATGCATGCAGAGGAACACCCAGACAGGGCTGGAATGTTTTTAAGAATATAAGATTGTGCTTTTTTGGTCAGGGAAACACATTTCTCTCAGGGCTCTGTGGTATGGCCTAGGCTCCAGGCCTGTCTGCCTACCACCTGTAATGAACCCTTGGGGAGAGTCTCGTTCGGGCCACCCAAACCGAGAGGAGGCTCAGAAGACAGCGGCTCTGGGATGTTAACAGCCTTAATGAACCTTGGTCCATTGGAGACTCTAAACAGCCATCTTAATTTTTTGTTTTTTAAAGGGCCTTGATAGGAAAAACATCTGATTTGGCTCCGTTCTGTATCCTCGATTAACTGAAGTGGCCTCTCAAGTCTCCACCGTGGAAGAAAAAAAAGCAAAACTTAGTCTCTCCTAATGAAATGCAATAAACACTTTCTACACACACACGCACTCCTTTGAAAGCGTCAAAGGTTTCTTAACAAAGATCAGTTTGTCTGTATCTGCACCTCTCTCTTTCTCTTTCTCTTTCTCTTTCTCTTTCTCTTTCTCTTGTTCATTCACTCCTCTCTTTTTTTTGGGAGGCAACTGTGCAAACCTACCTAAAAATGTACAGTGGTGCCTCGCAAGACGAAATTAATTCGTTCCGCGAGTCTTTTCGTCTTGCGAAGCACGGTCCGTCGCAACTGCGCCTCTTCAAGCGGCTTTAAGAAAAAAACGAACAAACTCGCAAGGCGTTTTCGTCTTGCGAAACAAGCCCATAGGGAAATTCGTCTAGCGAAGCAACGCAAAAACCGAAAAACTCTTTCGTCTAGCGAATTTTTCGTCTTGCGAGGCATTCGTCTTGCGGGGCACCACTGTACTGGTGGCCATTAGCTTTCTTCCCTTACTGCATCTAGATAGCAGTCCTTTTTTAAAAAAAAAAGAATAAAATGGGCAACTACTCATGCAGAAGTTGTTACAGTTAGTGCCACACTTTTAACATTTAACATTCTGAGTACCCCCAGAAAAAGCACTGTTAGATTATGATTAATTTCTAAAAGGTGCCAAAATTCAAATTTCAAAATTCAAAACGCACTGGACTGGCTCAGTTGATAGAGCACGGGACTCTTAATCTCAGGGTTGTGGGTTTGAGCCCCACATTGCGCCAAAGATGTCTGTATTGCAGGGGGTTGGACTAGATGATCTTTGGGATCCCTCCCAACGTGACAATTTTATGATTCTGGAATGGTCATATATACCCTGCTTTTCGGACCACAAACTTCTATCTGAAGGGCTTTCGGAGGGACTGTCCTCTGAAAGGCATCGTTTATTTCAGGGGTGAGGAAAAAAAATTCCAGCTCGAAGATCACAGTGTCTTCTTCTACTTTATGGGACAATGTGTCAGTGATAGGCAGGGCCAGAGGCGAAAATGGACGGAGCAACAATGGTGCGTTTCACCTCTGCATAATAGACTGCACACTCATCTCACTATTCTCCATCTGGGCAAGCAACAAGCATGATCAGAGTCCAAGGACAAATCTCAGCTAGGCAAAAACACGCAAGGAAGGTGTGAAGCTGGGTCACTGGGATACGTCGCCTGAGGAGAGTCCTGAGGGCCAGAAAGAGAGGAATGGTGGGCCATATTTGGCTCCAGGCCTTGGGTTCCCAACCCAAGCTGTCCTATCTAGGGATGCCAGGCCTCCAGGTCTTACCTGAGGTTTGCCTGGCTCCCTCCAGGTGGCAGGGGGACAGCTTGAATTTCCAGGTGGGCGAGAGTGCCTTTAATAATGACAGAGAAGCTAAAAGGTGGAAACCTTTCTCCATTCCCTAGTTGCCCCTTCCACTGCTGATATTAATGAACAAAGACCCTTTCGCAAAGACCCTTGTGGTCAGATGCAACTTCCAAACATTTCTGGTCACTGCTTTGATAGCAACGCAAGCTGCGCCTGCTTTGAGTTTCCTTGCGCTGCGCATAACTGTCTCAAATTTCATTAAGAAATGAAAAATAAAACATCTCAGATCTGGCGCAAGGCGGTGCCTTTCCTAATGCTTCTCCCCAGATGGAAGGGAAAAGGCACTCCGCGCGCTGTTCCAAACTAGCAGAAGGCATCTGTGCGTAGATTCAGAAGCACTAGCAGGCTCCTGTCTGCATAACTCGAGCTGAAACAGGAACAGTATGTACAGATCCTCCCCACCACTCAAAACTCCTATCTAGCAGCTGGGGCAGAGCAATACGCACCCGTCCTTCTCGTGTTAATTAAAGACCTCTTTAAGCTTTCTTTTTCTATCCAACGTTGCTGGGTATGCAGGAAGAGATTAGAGCTACGGCAGGCATTAAAAATAAAACAAAAGCCCCCAATGATTCATTGGGTGGTTATGGACAAAAGGAAGATTTTTTAAAAAATCATAGTGGGGGGAATCTGAATGTTTTGGGAGGGCAGGCCACCACTTTATTTACCCTACTTAACCTTGCAAGGTGGCCAAGGGCTTGGGAAGGACCATGGCTCAGTGATGGAGCAACTGTTTTGTGTGCAGAAGGTCTGATCCCCAGCATCTCTACTTAGGGTGATAAATCTGAAATTCTGGAGAGCTCCTGCAGATGAGCATAGATAGTGCTAGATGCAAAGGGGTGGGGTGAGGAATTGCATTCGCCACCTTCAGCCTCTTGGGGAAGAAATAAATCTAATTAATAAATGTTGGCATCTTGAAGCAGATTGTAGAGGTTGCCTGCATCCTGCTGGATAATTCCAACAAAGCCCCAGAGGTCAACTCAAAATGCCTTCGTGCAGTTTGCTGGAGTATTATTATGTGCACGCTGTACGCAGCTCGTTGCGGCTACAGTTTCCATGCTCAGATGGCACCGTGGCATTCATTTACACTGGTGCTATTTAGGGTGACACAGATAAGAACCCGGGTCTAAAAATTCAACAGTAGGTGGAAAAACCCGGCGCTCTCCGACAGCCTTAGGGGACATATCAAAATAGCATCCGGCTGATAAAGGGCCGTTGCTACCATCACAGCCGTGGCGTCTAGGAACGGATGCCCACCTGATGCTGGCATTCATAAGGAAGATGCGATGGGAAGTCCTTCTGAGATCGTGGCAGCTGCTATAAACGATACATTCTTAACATCCCCATTAAAGTGCACCAGAGCAAGGAGCAGTCTGGAGCAGGCAGGAAGGGAGAGGAGATCATTGGCCGTGCTTTGTGGCATTCCTGGACTCCTTCCAGGTAAGAACTCTCTTTTTCTTTAACGGAGAATATTCTTTTTTTTCCACCCACCCCCTTCCCCTGTAGACCTTCGGGATGTTATAACAGCTGTTTGTAAACACTGCAAATCCAAAATTAGCAGGGGGGTTGAGCAGGAGCATCATTTATCAACGTCTGCCCTCTGGAGCATCTTAAAAATGTTGCAGATACGTTGGCACATTGGTAAGGGATTTGGAGAGCTGGGCGGGGAAGCCAATAGCCAGCAGGCAGTCTCTTAGCAGAGATGCCCCCCAGCCCCCTTGTCACGGGACATGGGCTGCCACTCCAGAGAATGTCCATTTGGCCACACAAATCAAGACTGGTTGGCACTAATGAAACACAAGCCTTCGGAGGGTTGAGAATGAATTTTGTCTCATTAATCATGCTTGGCTTCAGGAGGCATGAGACTTGCTTTGAGAGCAACCCATGCATAAGAAAGCCCTCTGTACTGTGTCCTCCAGCTTGAGGATGGGGCAGCCAGGAACACAGAAAATGTGGCTCCCCCAAAATGCCCAGAATGTTAAAACATGAGCATAGAAAAAGCGCATGGCTGCATCATCCCCAAAGCCCGTTTTGTCCCACATCCTGTTCTCACGGCGGTCAACCAAGATGTCGACAGAAAGTAGAGAAGGTGGAGAAATTTGATTTAAACTTGAAGGCTAATCTGTTTGGAATTCGCAGTTTTCGAAACAACATGAGCTCCAAAACGCAGCCATCCTTCCAAATTCACGCATATTTACATTTTTCGATGCAGTTCTCCAATCAAACCATGTTTACAAAAATGCATATATTAGAGGAAAGCGGGCATTGAATGGCTATGTTAGGGAAAACTTACAAAAAGGCATTACTATATTCAGGGAGATTGCTTGCAAAAAATTGTGCATCGGTCAAAACTGCATACAAAACTGTGTTTATTAGGAGACATCACCACTAAAATGCTGGTGCTTTTTCAGGATGATTTAAGTAAATAAACAACAACTACTACTACTAATAGAAGTAGTAGTAGTAGTAATAATAATAATAATAATAATAATAATAATAATAATAATAATAATAATGTATTTATCCCCTGGATTTTCCTTTGATGGGTCTCAAGGCAGCTTACAGATAAAAACAAGAACTGCTAAAATATAGAATAGAAATAATTAAAAAACAGTTAAACATTGATAGGAATTAAAACTTTATAAATCTATTAGAAGCAATGACAAACAATTACAATAAAAAGCAGCATGGCACTAGCCATTTCATTAAAAGCAGTCAGTTCCCACAAGCCTGCTGGAACAAGAAAGAGTTCACCTGTTGGCAGAAGGAGAGAGTTTCCTTCCATGCCTAATGGACAGCTAGCAAGCAGGAACTGAGTGCAGTTGACTTGAAAAACTAGAAACTGAGAGAAAGCAAAATGGACAGATCTCTCCATCCCTAATATCGTTATGTACAATTTCCCTTTCGTGAAAAATTGCATCAAGCTGGCATACTTTTATTCCATATGCAACACCGAGAGGGCATGCTTAAAGGCCCCTGACTTGAAAACCAGAATGACTTGAAAGGTTAATATAATTCAATAGACATTTGGCACTTCTGCTGGGGGTGGGTCGGATTGTTGAACGTTAATTATTTCTCCTTGCATACCGTATTTTTCGCTCTATAAGACGCACCAGACCAGAAGACGCACCTAGTTTTTGGAGGAGGAAAACAAGAAAAAATATATTCTGAATCTCAGAAGCCAGAACAGCAAGAGGGATCTCTGCGCAGTGAAAACAAGCAATCCCTCTTGCTGTTCTGGCTTCTGTGATAGCTGCGCAGCCTGCATTCGCTCCATAAGACGCACACACATTTCCCCTTATTTTTTAGGAGGAAAAAAGTGAGTCTTATAGAGCAAAAAATACGGTAAATGTTGTTCCTTGTAAAAATATCTTTAATACGGTCAATGACCAGAAAGCAATTTATAAAATATGACATTAAAAGTAGTATTGTACTTCCTTGTATAAATAAGTGGAAGCAATAAGTAAGTGAAAATCATAAAATATTTTGGGGAGGTATATGGAAGAAGGCAAATAAGGATTGCATGTGCAAATGGCTTAGTTGTTCTTCTGAGTTTTCTTTTGCAAAGCACCATTAAAAGTGTCGCACTTTTTGTGTGTGTGTGTCTGAATCCAGCTATTTATAGCAGAAGAAACATAATTTACTTTTGGCAAGGGGGCTTCCTGAAAACCCAAAGTGTTGCAGAAATGGGCAAAATGTCCTTGTGTGGTCTGGCATAATGGAGAACCAAAACAAACGATGGGTTTTTTAAAAGTGACAGTGTTTCTTCGCAACGATTTTTCCTTCGAGCACTCTGGACCTTTTGCCGCCCTGGCTATCACTCCTTCCTCTTTGCCGCTCCACACGCCTCCGTCCATCTGGAGCTTTGCTGGGTAATGCCCCTTTGACATGTCCATCAAATCTTTTCCATGACTTGATTGATTGGTGTAGAATATCTGCGGAGTCTAGGTCCCCCCCCCTTCCTTTCCTCCCAACTTTTGCTGGATAAATTTCAATGAGCCTGGGAGGACTCTTATATTCTCGTTCTCTCTCTTTCTTAAAAAACGCACACCTCACTGATAGCGTTGACGGTTGGCAAACAGACCCAGGATATATGTTATTTTCCATTCCCAAAGAGGAATGTTATGATATATTAAACTGAGCGAGGTGTCTAATTTGCTGTTGCGGTGCGTACACACTGCTGAAATTATTAGAGCTGCGGAGAGGATTTATGAATCCCAGAGGGAACAAGTCATAACCCCACCCCAAAACCTGAATCTGAACACTGTTCCTTTTTTTGGGGGGGGGGTGTCTGGTCTGCTTCTAGCCTGCTTCCTGGTTAACACTCTCCCCAAAAAGCACATTGATTTAGTAACACACACGCCTCCCGTTTCTCCTAAGTTTGAAAGATATCCTAGGAAAAACCAATTGCCTTACAAAATCTGAAGTTCTAAACATATCAGCAGCTGAAGCACATGAAGGTTCAGACTACTGGGAAGGCCTGTTGAACTTGTTGTTTTTCTCTGTGCGGGAACATATTGTTATACCCTAGAAATTAATAAATTGTAGGATTTTGATTAATCGGGATACGGATGAAAGTACCAGCTGCAGAGCTGGGCCGGAGAAGGAATCCCAGGGATGGCTTAGTGAAGAGCAGATCTGTTAACATGACAAAAGGAGTTGATCTGAGAGGATTCCTTTGGCGGGGCGGGGGGGGGGGAGAGACAGGTGGTGATGGGGTGTGTGCTTGAAGTGACAGAAAAAGAGAGTTTTGAGCAAGATGTTCTGGGAAGGAGGAGGAGGAGGGAAAAAAGACTGGGATCCATCTTGGGCAGGCTGGCCGAAGGTTGGTTGGGAGAAATGTCTTGGACTCCAGGGCGGCATTGCTGTGGGGGACAAGTGGGTGGAGCAACAAATGTATTTTTAAACCTTTAAACAGTAGACTAGTTTCTGCGTGCATGCACCCCTCTAGCGTCCATCTGGGCAAGCTAGAGTCCAAGGTCACATTCCGTCTAGGCAAAAACATTCAAGGAGGTTTGGATGCAAGCAGTGGTGTAGTGATCCAGGGTTGTAGTGTATGTCAAACACCTATTGCTATTTCTGCAGCAGGATCCCAGCAGAGTCCCTTTCTGCAGAGACACCCAATCAGCACGAAAGGGAGTTTCTTAGCCACTGAGATGTCTTCTCACCCTTTGTGCTGATTGGAGCCAACCAGAGTGAAAGGAGGTGGGTCACTCATGGAGGATTGGCTCCTAGGGTCACTCTGGAAAAGGCTTGGGAGGGACACAGGGGAGTTGCTGTTCTGTACACTCCAAACTCAAGCATTTAGGTACCCTGAAACAACAGCAGGCTTCACCTTCGAAAGAACGGCGTGCAAGTTCTGTTCTGTACAATGGAACTTCAAGGAAAACACAAGTCGCTTCGAAAGAAGACGTTGGAACCCTCCAAATCATTTGCCCGTGTACGTATACAGAAAATAGTAGGTCTAGATGAAAGGCAAAGCATGGATAGCTGCACTGGTTGTTGCAATGCATCCCTGATTATTTGCATTATGGTATAATTATAAAACTATTATAGAAACCTAGAACAGGGGTCGGCAACGAAAGAAGAATGGCAGATGAAAATAACGGACTATGCAGAATTGAACAAAATGACAGGAAGGATTCGAAACCTGCGGGACCAGAGATTTACAGAAGATTGGAAGAAGTATATGAACTATTTGAAAAGCAATTGTAACCAACAAATTACGCTAGTAGGACTACAAAATAAGTTTTGTAAAGAGGAATATATGAAGTGCTACAAAGTAGATAAAGAATAGAGAGATTGGTTATGAGTTTTAAATGTAACAGGGAAAATAAGAAATGTATACTAAGAGGTTAGATTGGAAAATTTTCAGACAGGACTGATGGAAGTCAAAAAAATTGAATAAGATGTAAAAGTATGTTTAATTACTGTTGAAAATGGTATGTTAAAAAAAACTAACACACACACACACATATATATAACCAGGGGTCGGCAAGGTTTACATCCCCTGGGCTGGTTTACTTAAGTGGAGATCCCACCGTGGGCTGGATTGCGCACACGCTCATGCGCATGCATGTGATTTCCAGCGTCTGCGTCTGCACAGACACGATTTCCAGCACCGCAGAAGCGAGTCCCTGAGCTGCACTGCACCAGTTTAGTGCAGCGCGCAGGGACTCACCGAGCGGGTGGCTTGGTTCATGGGCGGTTCGTGGGCTGGTTAAATGACCCCCGTGGGCCGCTTGTGGCCCATGGGCCTTAGGTTGCCTACCCCTGCCCTAGAAGGTTGTGTCATTTTAGAAGGGCTGTGGCTGTCATGAAGGAACGCTGCCTTTCTGCATTTGCCACTGCACTACTGGAAGCAAGGCCAGTAAGGGTGTCACCAGATGTCAGGCTTCAGGGAATTGGCTCCCCGCCCTCCGTGGCAGTAGATAAGCAGAACAAAGGAAAAGGAGTCTTCTTACCAGTTAGAAACTTTCATAATCACAGCGAGAGAACAAAGAACACATCACCTAGAAATGCCGGTGTTCCCAATTAAGTTCACCCCCCCGGTTGATTACGTCTTGTAATCTGAGCTTGGAGCCACTGTGTTTTCTGTTCTGCCACTTTCGGCGCTCTCTGGGACTTTGGGGAAGGAGGGGAGGATACTATCCAGAGATTGTGAATCTGTTAACTCGTTCTCTTCTAGTGTTGCTTCTGCTAGCTGTTCCCCATCCAGTATTTCCCAGCTTCTGCCTTCTGAACTAGGCCCCTCTGCAAACCACTGTTCCAAATCTATACAGTGGTACCTCGGGTTAAGTACTTAATTCGTTCTGGAGGTCCATTCTTAACCTGAAACTGTTCTTAACCTGAAGCACCACTTTAGCTAATGGGGCTTCCCGCTGCTGCTGTGCCGCCAGAGCACAATTTCTGTTCTCATCCTGAAGCAAAGTTCTTAACCTGAGCTACTATTTCTGGGTTAGCGGAGTCTGTAACCTGAAGCGTATGTAACCAAGGTACCACTGTACTGTCCTCCTGCTCCTGGGAATATTTAGGATCAGGAGCAGATTGGAGGGGGTGGCTCCCACCATTCTTCCTCAGTGCAGAACCTCTTCAGCATGGTCCCTGACACCTGAGAAGAGTTCTGAGGGCCTGATAGAGAGGCCTTGAGGGCCTGATTAAGCCTCCCCCCCCCCGGAGCCAAGGGTTCCCCAGCTGTGTGCCACTGTTTCCACCTGATTTAGCACTATGTGATTCTCTGCTGACAGGATATCCTTCCTAGTTACAATGGCACAGATCTGCCCCTCCCACTGAGGTCTCCATCTTTCCCAGGCCTTGCCACTTCTTACTGGCGATCCTCCTCTCAGGCTGGCCAGAGGCTGTTCCTTAAAACACTGTCTCTCTGTTACCAGCACTACCCTTTATACCCATTAAACACAAAATAAAGCAAGTTACAGACCTCCCTTTGTGGCGGGGGGTAGAAACTTGTAATTTTATAGAGCTTGTAAACCAAGCTTGTAAAGTCTTTTAAGACCCATATCTTGTGTATATCACCCTAATGATGTCCCTAGAAAATGTGAGACTGTCGGCAGTCCAAAATAAGTTAAATAAACGTAACTCCTACCGCAGTTCCCTTGAGTCCAGTGAGTTTACGCCACAGGTGAATCCCCCCCCTTGTTCTAATTACCTTTAAACCCAGTCTTCTATGCTCTCTTTAAAACATGGTTTTCAGTTTTTAGCTGTGTATAGTGGGCAAAGTGGAATTTGCAGTGGGATAATGTAGATACCAAGCAACTGCAAGGAATTGCACATTGGTTGGCATAAAAACTTGATCCATCCAGTAATATCAGATAAACCCAAGTAATCATTAATATGGACTAGGGGCAGGGAAGAAATTGGATTCAGTTTGCATTTACAGGTGAACCTACCTAGTTTACATTTTCTGATACAATGAGTAACAGTTATCCGTCAAAATTAGCATTTCTCCAAATTTTGCAGTGTCGTTCATCAGCTAAGTAATGTGCTCAATTTTTTATCTATTTTTTGCATGTACTGGGGTACAATGTCCATAAAATGCTTGTGTTAGTGAAAATAATATACAGTGGTACCTCAGGTTACATACGCTTCAGGTTACATACACTTCAGGTTACAGACTCTGATAACCCAGAAATAGTGCTTCAGGTTAAGAACTTTGCTTCAGGATGAGAACAGAAATTGTGCTCCGGCGGCACGGCAGCAACGGGAGGCCCCATTAGCTAAAGTGGTGCTTCAGGTTAAGAACAGTTTCAGGTTAAGAACAGACCTCCGGAACGAATTAAGTACTTAACCCGAGGTACCACTGTACTAAATAATGTACTAAATATATTAAGCAAGGGAATGCGTATTAGGAAAAATTGCATACACTCTTGTATAGTAGGAGAAATTTCAGTTAGTTATGGTCTTCCTGTTTATTGCTCATTCATTCCACATTTTTCAGTACATTTCCCCATCACTTTCCTTATGGTGAAAATATTAATTTCTTTTAAAAGAAATCAGTTATTAATTTATTTAAGTTTAACAAAAACACTGCAATCCATGATACTTCAGCTCTGTAGCACAGATACAGGCAAACATTTGCTTTTCATTCCCCATACACAATGCAGTCATATTTTTATTTCATTCCAGTAGATCATTCTAGAGTGTGCCTAGGTAAAGGTAAAGAGACCCCTGACCATTAGGTCCAGTTGTGGCCGACTCTGGGGTTGCGGTGCTCATCTCGCTTTACTGGCCGAGGGAGTGCCACCCGCGTCCCATAGAGTGTGCCTACAAAAAGCCATTTTCGTACCTCACGATATCTGGACAGTTTTATCCTAAAGTATCTCTCACTATGTTTCGTTAACTGTGCTGTGTTCTGTTCCATGTATACGGTGCACTTTTTCTATGCCAATAAAGGAGACTGATTGATTAATCCCCTTGAATTGTGTGAACTTACAAGTATGGTACATGCTCGAATCCTTCTTGCAAACTAGTGACAACCTGTAGGTGCCCAAAACCACCACACAAAAAGTACCTTGGTCAAATATGAGTACCAACACAACAAGATAGCTTTTTTGGAGTGTTTAATTGGCTTGCACATAGACAAGAGACTACACAGCAAATAAGTTTTCACTCCAGTCTGCTGTGTGAATATTTAAAGCCAACAGGCACTCAATTCAACCAGCACAATTGGTGTAAGAGCAACCCTCCCACTCACATTATATGAGTGTTCTCTTTTTTTTTCATGCATAATTTTTATTAGTTTGCATAATACAAAATACAAAATATAAAAATTCAATTCTCATATATGAGTGTTCTCTTGGTTCAATGGTTCTTTGGACTTTGCTGTACAGTGGTACCTCGGGTTACATACACTTCAGGTTACAGACGCGTCAGGTTACAGACTCTGCTAACCCAGAAATAGTACCTCAAGTTAAGAACTTTGCTTCAGGATGAGAACAGAAATCGTGCAGCAGCAGCACAGCGGCAGCAGGAGGCCCCATTAGCTGAAGTGGTGCTTCAGGTTAAGAACAGTTTCAGGTTAAGAACAGACCTCCAGAACGAATTAAATTCTTAACCCAAGGTACCACTGTAGTTCTAAAGCAGGGGTCAGCAACTTAAGGCCCATGGGCCGGAAGCAGCCCGCGGAGGTCATTTGACCGACCCACAAGCCGCCCACAAACCGAGTTGCCTGCTCACGTGTGACGCTAAACTGACGCAGCACAGCGCAGGGACTCACTTCTGCGGCGCCGGAAATCGTGTCTGCAAAACCAATGAAAATTGTCCCTGCGCATGCGCAGATGACGAAAATCATGCTCACGCACATGATCCAGTCCACGGAGGGATCTCTGTGGGACCGATAAACCTTGCTGACCCCTGTTCTATAGGGTCACCATATTCAGGGCCGGGAAGGAATTTGCCTTCAAACAAATTGGACCCATTTGTAGGTTTTACCTTCCTCATAGCAGTCGTTTCAGCCGATAAGGCATTGGTTGGAATCCTTAGCCTAATTAACAGGTGTGGGGGTGATTTGGCTCATCACCCAGACCTCATGTATGTGTGATATCACAAGGCACCCTGGAAAAGGGCTCTGGGTGGAGGTTTCTGTCCTGAAGGCAAGTGGAAGGCAGACAGGCCATAGAACATCCAGTAGCAGCCTGGGGAGGGCCAGCTTGGTTGACCTGTGTCTTGAGATGGTCCTTAACCCAGGCACGACCCTGATTAAATTTCTACCTTCAGCCCAAAGGCTAATTCAGGATACACACCCAGTGCCTGAGCCAAAGCTTACCTACATCTGTAATCAATAAAGCTGCGGCCAATTTTTAATCCCTTAAAGTTGTTGTGTCAATCTGTTATTCGGTCAATACATCAATCTTTCTCCATAGGGAAAGGTACACTGTGGCTGGGCCTGCAAGTCTTGGGAGACTCTCTAGTGATAAAAACACTGGGCACTGGGCAGGACATTGAGCTCCTTTCCCCTCTTACAGACCCTCCAAGTGTCCCTATTTTCCAGGGATGTCCCTGATTTAGAGAAGCTGTCAAGGTTTCTGATTTGATCCCGGAATGTCTTGCTTTTCCTTAGGACGTTCCTATTTTCATTGGAGAAATGTTAGAGGCTATGGAGTTATCCAACTCCTGAGCTGTCTGAAGGCAGTCCTGTATAGGGAAGTTTTTTTAAAAAATGTTTAATGTTTTATTATGTTTCTATAAATACTGGAGGGGACGCAGGTGGCGCTGTGGGTTAAACCACAGAGCCTAGGACTTGCCAATCAGAAGGTTGGCAGTTTGAATCCCTGCGATGGGGTGAGCTCCCGTTGCTTGGTCCCAGCTTCTGCCCACCTAGCAGTTCGAAAGCACGTCAAAGTACAAGTAGATAAATAGGTACCACTCCAGAGGGAAGGTAAATGGCATTTCCATGCGCTGCTCTGGTTCTCCAGAAGTGGCTTAGTCATGCTGGCCACATGACCCGGAAGCTGTACATCGGCTCCCTCGGCCAATAAAGCGAGATGAGCGGCGCAACCCCAGAGTCATCCACGACTGGACCTAATGGTCAGGGGTCCCTTTACCTTTATATATACTGGAAGCTGCCCAGAGTGCTGGGGCAACCTAATAAGATGTGTGGTGTATAAATAGTAAAATCATGACGATGGAATAGGAATATTTCATTGGAGAAATATTCTGATGGCAACTGCGCTCAAATTCACCTGGGTTCTTCTCATAGTGATTTCAGCCTGGCTGCTGCTGAATTTCCTGCACTCCTATCTACCCCTTCTTTCGGGGGGCTGGGGGGGGGGGCTTGTCAATAAGGAAGATGTCGACGGCAGTGGCAACAGCCTCTCCGCGGACTTCTAAGAGAGGAGGGCCGTCAGTGTCATGCAGGTGCTGCTATCCAGCCAGCTGTGCACACAAGGATTCCAGGCAGGGAGTATTAAATGGAGACAGCTGCAGCCGGGCCCCAAAGAACCACCAAGCATGAACAGCTTAGGATGGATTTTCCTTGCATTATGGAACTTATTTTATTCAGCAGGCTGGGGGGCAGGGAGAAAGAGAGAAAGGGAGAGCTAGCTGTGGCTCTCAAAGGCCTCGAGATTCCATATCCCATTTCTTGGATGAAAATAGGGACGTTCTCTTCTATTATTATTATTATTATTATTATTATTATTATTATTATTATTAATGCCCCAGCCAACTCTGGGCTGCTTCTAACATATATAAAAACATAATGAAACTATACAGGGCTAACTGTCTTCTAAAGGTTGTACAGTGGTACCTCGGGTTACAGGCGCTTCAGGTTACAGACGCTTCAGGTTACAGACTCCGCAAACCCAGAAATAGTACCTCAGGTTAAGAACTTTGCTTCAGGATGAGAACAGAAATCGCGCGGCGATGGCACGGCAGCAGTGGGAGGCCCCATTAGCTAAAGTGGTACCTCAGGTTCAGAACAGTTTCAGGTTAAGAACGGAGCTCCAGAACGAATTAAGTTCTTAACCCGAGGTACCACTGTATAACTACTTCTCTCCTTGTCTTGGGGGTTGCATTACTCCATATCCTCCAATATTTATAGGTACATCCTAAGGAAAAGTGGGACATTCCGGGATCAAATCAGAGACTGGGGCTGCCTTCTGTAAATCCAGGACTGTCCCTGGAAAACAGGGACATTTGGAGGGTCTGAGATGTTCATCCACTGCACAGGGCTGAAGTCCGAGCGCAGTATTCATTCGAAGCAGTGCTTGACACGAACTAGTTCAGTTTAAGGAAATTCACCAAACCAATTCGAAAATCTCTGCACTAAACCTGAAAGCCATTCCCATCATTGCCAGGGGGAGTGAACATAAATTAAGTTCACTTTGGGGTAGAATTTTGAGTGATTTCTAGTTCATCTTTAAGTTTGGTTCATACATGCAAGTTTTTTTTTATTTAAAAAAATACTTTAGACTTTTTGGACTTTTAAGCTTCATGATTTTAATGGCTGGGCATTAAACCATTCACACTCCACTGTCTGTGTGAGTCTCTCTGTGTTATGATGTTTTATTATGCCAGAAAAGTTTCCTTTCTGATACAAAGAGCAGGTTGCAGGGACCCATTCTGGAGCAGGACTGGAGTGGGGGCACAGGGTTATAGCCCCCACATCCCTTACCAGGGTCCCAGTTCAGATAAAGACCCCAGACCTGCTACTTATTTTTGCTATCTAACCACTCACACAATTCCTGAAATCATGTGTACTTTATGTACATAAAGAATGTGACTGTGGCCACAGAACTTTCCTCAGTTCTGGTGTAATCTGCCATTGCTATAGAAGGAAAATCTGTGCCCTCTGGTAACAGCAACATGGGACCGAAGGTGCAGACAATTAGCTCCAGATTTGCTCTTAAAAATGTTGGTTAAAACACCAATTGTACCACTACAAACTGTAAGTACAGAAAGGCCCCGTACGCCTTGTAGCTTGTGTGTTGGGAGCAAAAGCTACCAGGTTTTTCTGGGGCTTGGAAAAACAGCTCCACATTTTCCCAACATGTAGGTCTTGGATTATCCTTAAAATGTTCCTGTGTCTTGGATAGCAGGAAAGGCCTTAACCTAACAGCATTAACCTATGCTCCTTTTATCTTCCATTAGACTGTCTCACCATGAAATCACATTGATGTGTATCAGATTCCCAACCTGCGGCCAATTTCACGACTCAAACGTGGGCGAAACTGAGCTCTCCGGGGGCCTAAACCGTTGTCATCTATCAGAAACGCTGGGATTTCTCCTTTCGAGAGAGGCAGACAGAGAGAAGGCAAGACCTCCTGATTTGTAGAGAACTGGCTACTAGATATCTGGATATAATGCAAGTTTGGGAGAGGTTTAACAGCTGGGATTAGGACTGCTTCTGTTGTAACCTTCTGGGCTCTCACACACATTTGAAAGTGATCGCGCCAGAGCCTTCATGCATGAAAAGTCCAGGCCGGCCCACCCATTAGCCACGCGGAGACCTTGGCCTCAGGCGGCAGAACAGGAGGGGTGGCACATCTGCATACACCCCAGTCTGGCTGCCCACCAGCCACTGCTTCACCTGAGTCAAGCCACTGGTCCATCTATCTCAGTGTTGTCTGCACTGATGGGCAATAGCTCTCTGTGGTTTCAGGCAGGGGACATTCCTGGTTCTACCTGAAGATGCTGAGGATTAAACCTGAGAAACCTTCTGCATGCAGAACAAGTGCTCTTCCCCTGAACAATGACCCTTTGCTAATAAGGACCTAGGGAGCTGCTTTATATTGAGGTCCATCTAGCTCAGAAACATTTTAAAGATGTACCAACATGAGAACGGGCCTTTTCTGTGGTGGCTCCCTGTATGTGGAATGCACTCAACTGGCACCATCATTACATGTCTTTAGGTGCCGAGCAAAAACACCCCTCTTTTCCCAGGCATTTAGCCATTAAATAATCTATGGCCAGTTAAAGATAGGGGCCAGGGGAACTGTTATTATGATTATTTATTATTATTATGCTGTCTGTTAGTATTCTTTTTATTATGTTTGTATTATTGATGCTCCGTAAAATGTGTTCTTAATGTTGTACACTGTCCTGGAATCTTAACTGGTTCCGATTTAAAAGAGAGGTACAGTGGTTAAGTACTTAATTCGTTTCGGAGGTCTGTACTTAACCTGAAACTGTTCTTAACCTGAAGCACCACTTTAGCTAATGGGGCCTCCTGCTGCTGCCGCTCCGCCGGAGCACGATTTCTGTTCTCATCCTGAAGCACTATTTCTGGGTTAGCGGAGTGTGTAACCTGAAGCGTATGTAACCCGAGGTACCATTATACACTAGTAGCTTGGTTTAAGAACAGTCTGGTTTAACAATGATTTGGTTTACAAATTCCGCAAAACCGGAAGTAGTGTCCCAGTTTGAGAACTTTACCTCGGTCTAAGAACAGAATCCGAATGGTGGAAGGGCACCGGCCGCGGGAGGCCTCATTAGGGAAAGAGCGCCTCGGTTTAAGAACAGTTTTGGTTTAAGAACGGACTTCCGGAATGGATTAAGTTTGTAAACCTCACAGCCTAGGACCCTCGTACCTACAGGACCGCCTCTCCCGGTATGCCCCGCGGAGAACCTTAAGGTCCATATATAGCAACACCCTAGAGGTCCCGGGCCCTAAGGAAGTCAAATTAGCCTCAACCAGAGCCAGGGCCTTTTCAACGCTGGCTCCGGCCTGGTGGAACGCTCTGCCTCATGAGACCAGGGCCCTGCAGAATCTGATTTCTTTCCGCAGGGCCTGTAAGACAGAGTTGTTCCGCCTGGCCTTTGGCTTGGAATCGACTTGATCCCCTTCCCCACTATCCTTTTTCCTTTCTCCTTCTATGATGGAACTCCTATTTGTGGACTTCCTTGGCTTTTTTCCTGGCCCACATAGGACCAGTCTGGATAGTTGTTGGCCTTGGTGAAGATTTGGCATTTTTGAGTTTCTCCTGAAATGAGGTTGCATTTTAATGTTGTATTTTAATCTTGTTTTTGAGTTGTATTTTAATCAATTGTTTTATACCTGGTGTTAGCTGCCCTGAGCCTGGTCTTGGCTGGGGAGGGCGGGGTATAATGAATTTATTTATTTATTTATTTATTTATTTATTTATTTATTTATTTATTTATTAATTAATTATCCGAGGTACCACTGTAGAGTCTTCCACCTTGCAGATGTGCTGAAGCTCCTTATTTACTGTTTTAGCCCAGGTGCTAAAGTGACTGTCCAAGGCGCTGGATAGCAATAAGCAACAAAAGCCCTCCATCCTGGCTAACCTAGCTCCTGCCTGAAGGGCTCAGTCATGAGCATCCAGATCACTGGCTTCATGGGAAACGAATATGCGCCTTGTTTATTTTTTCAGGCGGCGCCCTCGCCTCCTCAACAGCTCTCCGAGCATGCATAGTTCGCTCTTGTCATGTATGCCTCCTTCCTGCATATAAGCCAGGTGTCAGTCAAAGCGGTTGGTGCTGGAAATCCGTGCTGGGAAGCCGGATGCCTCCAAAGGTTTTCAGGATCACTTCTCTATATTATGCGGCCTCCCGGGTTATGGGAAATGGACTCAGCTCTCCAGGAAATGACAGTAGGACCTCTTCCTGTTATCTTGCTCTATGACCGCTCAGCAGGAAATGACATCAGATGCTTTGCATCTGATTTTTTATTTTTTAGCAGCGAAGCACCTTCTTTTGTTTTGTGGGGAGCAGGTGACCAGTTGAACAATGACCTGAACTCCTTGCATCCTGCGGAACGGGCCCTGTTTTGGCCCCTCAGAAAGTCATTAGATCATGGGTAGGCAAACTAAAGCCCGGGGGCTGGATCCGGCCCCATCGCCTTCTAAATCCGGCTCTCCCCCTCCTCATTTACTCGCCACAACAACCCTGTGAGGTGGGCAGGACAACTCTGTGAGGCAGGGTGTCAGATACAGATCTGAACGCTGCCACTTTTGTCCCGGGTTCGAGTTCTGCTTCCTTCCCACAGTAGATTTAAATAACAACAATAATAAGCACTAGTTAGGCTGATATGGTTCTTAAGAGAACCTTTAGACTGAGTCGTCAAAACAACCCCAGTCCCAGAAATGCAAAACGGAGCTGTTACGTCTTCTGATTTATGGCACGGCTGTGGTGCAAAGTATGCGTCTAGCTCGGGTTAACAGATGTTTTGTTAATTCCCAATTTCTCCCATAATCTGTATATTTTTGTCCCACACTTGGGCACGGTCTGAAATGTATGATGGAGTGCTCCCTCATTAATCATGTGTGAGTGGAAGTATGAGCCAGTTTTATTCGTTTCTGCACCGCCAGGCCACATAAATTAACTGGAACGTGTGTTTAATATATCTTGAACGACTCCACTCACCTCTCAGTGCAGCACAGTAGCTCTCAAAGAAATTATTTTTCAGGGATGGAATTTTAGTTCTTCATATATTTTCTTTCTTTCTTTCTTTCTTTCTTTCTTTCTTTCTTTCTTTCTTTCTTTCTTTTTCTTTTTCAAAATGCTAGTGGCACCACAGCAGGAATGGTTCAGTCCCCAAGTGATCCAAAAGTCCCTGGTGTTTTGGATGACAAATGCCCTGTGTTCAAAT
This sequence comes from Podarcis liolepis, assembly GCF_965112155.1. Lineage (NCBI taxonomy): Eukaryota > Metazoa > Chordata > Lepidosauria > Squamata > Lacertidae > Podarcis > Podarcis liolepis. The sequence goes on along the minus strand of NC_139566.1, from coordinate 32,636,219 downwards.
TGGGGTTGCAGACTTTAATCCATTTATTGGTGGGCTAACCAACAGGTCCATTTTCTACGTGTCTATTCAGAACTAAGGAACGCGGGTGGCGCTGTGGGTTAAACCACAGAGCCTAGGACTTGCCGATCAGAAGGTCGGCGGTTCGAATCCTGCAACAGGGTGAGCTCCCGCTGCTCGGTCCCTGCTGCTGCCAACCTAGCAGTTCGAAAGCACATCAAGTGCAAGTAGATAAACAGGTACCACTCCGGCGGGAAGGTAAATGGCGTTTCCATGCGCTGCTCTGGTTTGCCAGAAGCGGCTTAGTCATGCTGGCCACATGACCCAGAAGCTGTACGCCGGCTCCCTCGGCCAATAAAGCGAGATGAGCGCCGCAACCCCAGAGTCGGTCACAACTGGACCTAATGGTCAGGGGTCCCTTTACCTTTACCTTATTCAGAACTAAGCCCTATCAAGTTCAATGGAACTTATTTCCAGGTAAGAAGGTCCAGGAATGGCAGCGTTTAGATTAATCTGTGAAGATAAAGTTTAAGGAAAACTGATGTCTTGGACTGGTTGAACACAGAGAAATGATGGGAGGAACCAGCCGGGGGACCCCCAAGGGGTCTGAGAATGCTCAGAGCCAGGGGATTGGTGGTGGGACAATGATGAGTGGTTAGAGGGAGAGAAGAGAGAAGCCTGGGAAGAGGAGATGTCAGAAGCTGAAGAGGTAATTTGTGAGATGTCAGCTGACCGGCTGCCAAACTGTGATCGCACAAGTAAAGATAAGTGTTGACTGTACATCATAAATCGACATGTAAATATGAAGAACTGAACTTCACATTGGGAAAAGAAGGGCAAGTGCAAATCATAGGTTTGCCCATCTCTAACCTCATATTAAGGCACGTGGGTGGCGCTGTGGTCTAAACCACAGAGCCTAGGGCTTCCGATTGGAAGGTCAGCGGTTCGAATCCCCGCAACAGGGTGAGCTCCCGCTGCTCGGTCCCTGCTCCTGCCAACCTAGCAGTTCGAAAGCACGTCAAAGTCCAAGTAGATAAATAGGTACCGCTCCGACAGGAAGGTAAACGGCATTTCCGTGTGCTGCTCTGGTTCGCCAGAAGTGGCTTAGTCATGCTGGCCACATGACCCGGAAGCTGTACACCGGCTCCCTCGGCCAATAAAGCAAGATGAGCGCCTCAACCCCAGAGTTGGCCACGACTGGAGCTAATGGTCAGGGGTCCCTTTACCTTTAGCCTCATATTGCTCCATGATCACTGCAGATGGTGACAGCAGTCACGAAATTAAAAGACTCCTGCTTCTTGGGAGAAAAGCAATGATAAACCTAAACAGCATCTGAAAAAGCAGAGACATCACCTTGCTGACAAAGATCCGTACAGTTACTGGGTTTCCCAGTAGTGATGTATGGAAGTGAGAGCTGGACCATAAAGAAGGCTGATCGCCGAAGAATTGATGCTTTTAAATTATGGTGCTGGAGGAGACTCTTGAGAGTCGCATGGACTGCAATAAGATCAAACCTATCCATTCTGAAGGAAATCAGCCCTGAGTGCTCACTGGAAGGACAGATCCTGAAGCTGAGGCTCCAATACTTTGGCCACCTCATGAAAAGACTCCCTGGAAAAGACCCTGATGTTGGGAAAGATTGAGGGCACAAGCAGAAGGGGACGACTGAGGACGAGATGGTTGGACAGTGTTCTCAAAGCTACTAACATGCATTTGACCAAACTGCGGGAGGCAGTGGAAGACAGGAGTGCCTGGCGTGTTCTGGCCAATGGGGTCACGAAGAGTCGGATACAGCTAAACGACTAAACAACAACAACAAAAAACCTCATATTAGCAGAGTCTGTAGTCCAGAGCTTTACAAACATTTCATGTTGGTGACACACTTTTTAGACACACGTCATTTCGTGACACAGTAATTCAGTTTTACTAGCAGACCAGAGGTTAAACTAACCCCTTTCCAGCCTCAGGAGAAGTGCAAGGAATGTTCGCGCAACACACCTACACACTGCAGCCGACACACTAACGTGTCGTGACACACTTTGGAAAGCTCTGCTGTAGTCTTTTAGCTGTAGCAAACCAACGAGCCAATTCCTTCTCCCTTCTGGAATTCGAGAGAAATATCGAGCGGTTGCCTGTTAGTCCACATATTTGAGATCTGGCCGGAGATAAGATTAATAGGAGGAGGGAAATTCAAAGGTTGGAAATGAACTGTTGAAAACTCAGTGTCATTAAATTAATTAGCCGTCTTTATTATATTATGTATATATATAACCTGGTTATGGTTAGATGTATTTAACAGGTTTGACTAAATTGTCACAGCACTCCTTTCAGCAAAACGCCGTTCTCCAGCCAAGTGGACCAACCATTATTTCCCCTTGTTTTTTTAAGAGCAAACCATATGTACATGGGGGAAGGCTTTTTTATGGGCAATTAAGGAGCACTTGTAGGTGCCAAGCATCTGTATTCCTGCAGAATTAAATTAATTACCCAATGGTCTTGGGGAACAAGGATTCCAGTTACCCTGGTTTGGCCAAAGCTCCATTGTGGGGAATTGGACCTGATTAATCAAGGCTTGCGGTATTTCCTCTTGCTATTCCAAACATACCAGCGTCTCCCGGCCATCCTTATCGTGACTCCTCTTCAATCACACCCTGCCAAGGCGAATAGGCACAGAGGCCTGCCTGTATCCGCACTGACTCAAAACCATCCTTCCTTTCTGGCGATTCGGAGCGGCTTTCACGATGCAGTCATCCAAGAGAGAGAGAAGGCCAACCTGTCAATGTGTTGCTGCTTCCTTGTTAGGGCGATGTGAAACGCAATGTTTGCCAAAAAAACAGACAAAGGGGGATATGAATATTAATTTCACAAGCTCATCTTTCCCCGAAGGGAGGCTATCGGGGAGGAGCGGGAGAGGAAGTCGGGACTAAGTTCTGGCTAGTTTCACCTCCGAGTGATATATGACTTCTTCCCCTTTTCTCTCCTCACATCATTAGGGGCCAGAATGCATGAGCTATGAAGGGCGAACAATGGGAAATGGGAGCATTCCATTATTGCTCCGTGTAGGTGAAATGAATGGCTGTGCATGTTTGGAAGGAGAGATCTGAAGTTCAGATACACCACGAAAGGTCTTACAACTTTAAATCGGCCACGGATGATTTTCAAACGGCAAGGTTCTATCACCGCGTCTTGCGTGCATGGTGCTGATTTCTTGTCCTAGAAAGAGTGGATTTGCACACAAAACTTCTGTTCAGTCATGAGCATCCCAAAACCAAGTCATTCGCTGTGAATACGGGGTGGGTGTTTGAGCTCACTTTCATTCTGATGACATTTCATTTTGGCACTCACTCTTGTGGTGTTATCTTTGAACACTGAAGCAGAGCAGTAGCCAAATTCTGTGGGGACAGGGCCCAAGCAGGTGGGTTTAATCGTTGCAGGACTGTCACAAAGTATAAATAGTCTGCTATGCTTTGAGTCGTTTAAGTTCTTGTTGTGCATTTATCCATCTAGTTATTAAAAAAATTAAAATCTCTCAAGGCAACCTGCAGCATCATAAAATGAGAAACAGCTGAAATCGGCTAAAAACAAAATTTCCCTAACATGTTCATCCAGCAATACTATCAAAAGGACAAATCCTGCCGACCAACCGTTCCCAAATCTGAGCGTTTGGCAGAGTCAGTTTGACAATGTCACTCTCTTCAAACAGGCAGTTGAAATTTCACAATGTAAAATACTGTTTGGAGGGAGAGAATTTGGAACAGGAAGATGGTGGGCAGAGAAGGGGTTAAGTAAGCCCTCCCCGGGGCTAATTTTCCACATACACATACCCCAATTTCCCCCTCTCAAAGTAATAATAATAATAATAATAATAATAATAATAATAATAATAATAATTTATTATTTATACCCCGCCCATCTGGCTGGGCTTCCCCAGCCACTCTGGGCGGATTCCAACAAACATTAAAATACAGTAATGTATCAAACATTAAAAGCTTCCCTAAAGCTTTTAATCTTCAGATGTCTTCTAAAAGTCTGGTAGTTGTTGTTCTCTTTGACATCTAGTGGGAGGACGTTCCACAGGCCGGGCAGCACTACTGAGAAGACCCTCTGCCTGGTTCCCTGCAACCTCACTTCTCACAGTGAGGGAACTGCCAGAAGGCCCTCGGAGCTGGACCTCAGTGTCCGGGCTGAAGGATGGGGGTGGAGATGCTCCTTCAGATATACTTGACCGAGGCCATTTAGGGCTTTAAAGATCAGCACCAGTGGCTTTTCAAGAAAGAAAAGTGAGAGGACACTAATGGGCTGCTATTAGGAATGTCAGAGAATTCTGACAGAAACGGAGCAGAAATTGCCAATCTTCACTTATTCATTCTATATTTGGAACAGAACTCAGTTCTTGAATGCGATCGGTATTCACTGTTGTTGGTTCCAGTCTGTGAAAAGTAATTGATGACACCCCACCTGCTATTTGCATTGCCTTTCCTTTGCTTCAAAATCAATGGTGTAGAATAATAATAATAATAATAATAATAATAATAATAATAATAATAATAGGTTAAATTCAAGTAACTTTTACTCATGCTAGACCCACTGAAATTAATGAACCTATGTTAGTCATGGCCATTAATTTAAAAGCATCTACCCCAGTTCATGTTAGTTGTGTACAACCCATTGTGATTAAGTACGTAATTAATTACATAAAATTCTGTAGCAGGGATATGAAGAACTACTTTTGTCAGAAGCTGAACCGCAGAGGAATTAAAACAGTGCTGAATGTAAGGGGCACAGTTCAGCATTTTTAGATCCCTAGCTACTCTTAAGTACATTTAGGTGTAATGTGTAGTCCGGCCCTCAGGTTCCTCTGTATAACGTAGTGTGGCCCTCAGATTTTTCTGTGATTGTCTCCCTGCTCTCTGTCACTTTCTCTTTAGCTCCTCTGCCCTTGTGTTCTCTAATACATTAAAGCAAACAAAAGACTTGATCTGCAAAACTTATCCGCTAAGCCAGGAATCGTGTTTCTCCCTGCTGCTTGAAACTACCATCTGGAGACCTCTGAAACTCCTTCCAGGAAGAATAAAATAATAATATTCTTCCAGGAAGAGCAAAAAAGACAAAGGAAACAAGGAGCAGTTGTAATCCCTCACACACCTTGCCCCTAGCCTAGTCCCATTTCAGAAAAAGAAAAATAATTGCCAAGGAACAAAGGACATCGCCTTACACCAGGACACCATTTGCACTATGCATTTAAAGCAATATCATACCACTTTAAACAGTCATGGCTTCCCTCAAAGAACTGTCGTTCATTAAGGGGGCTGAGAGCTGTTGAGAGCACACAGCCCTATTTCCCTTGCAGTGGTGCAATCCCCACTTAAGGCTCAATCTCAGGATGACTGCTGCTAAAGAGAGCCAGTGTAGGCGTAATGGTTAGAGTGTTGGACTATGACCTGTGAGACAAGAGTTCGAATCCCCACTCAGCCAAATTGCAGCAGTCTGATTGGTCCTAGAACAATAGGATTCAGAATGAAGCAGTCTGATTGGTCCAAGAACAATGCAGCAGTATGACTGGTTGGCAGGAACCACCCAATCCTGCTCCAGATATAAGTGAATCCACAACCTGATTGGCTTACAGTAGAATTCCAGAATTAACCAATCATGTGCAGCCTATTGTGTAAATAATGTATATAAGGCAGATACTTTGAGGGGACTTTCATTCATTCCTCCTCACCACTATGAGCTGAATAAAGAGCATGAAATCACTTTGCGACTCTGAGTATATTTCAGTGACCTTGCGCCGTTCACTGTCTCTTAGCCTAAACTACCTCACAGGGTTATGTGAGGATGAAATGGGAAGGCAGAGAACCATGGGACCACCTTAAGTTCCTAGGAAGAAAAGGTGGTATATGACTGTAATTGAAAAAAGGAATATCTGAGTTTCACTCTCATGAAGCTGCCAGTGTGAGTGGAGTGGTCTTGGGGACCTTTGATTCCCTAACAAAATCATGAAGTTAAGGCGATATGAAGTTGCTTATATCCCAATGTCATCCCATCCCAGAACTCAAAATGATGTTCTTAAGGTCTGCCATCAAGATATGACCACACCCTGCTATAAAGCCATCCTGATGTGATTGCATACTTGAATCAGGTTCTTTTTTTAAAGGGCTGCTTTTTACAGATGTGTGTATCAGTGAAATGCCACAGCAAAAACACAACAATGCACACAATTAAGACAAGAGTGGTTTGCTGCAGAGATCTGTCAATATACGAACATCCAAACTAGGTGGAGAAGGCAGGAACTGCAAACAAATTAAAGGCTTTGAAAACTCTGGCAGACTGTGCTGGCTCCACAAATTTACTTCTGTAATTAAATTATTATTATTTATTTTACTAATTTGATGGGTGTTTTTTCTAAAAAAAAAACCCACACACCTCTAAGCAGTTTGCAGAAATATAAAATTCAAAAGTTGATTAAAAATGGTTGAATACAGATATTTCAAAGTGTCCAAAGGTTTATTAAAATCAACAGAGGCTAAAAAGAAATAAAACACAGATAATGTTAACATGTCTGGATAGGCTTTAAAGTGCTGTTTTAAGCAGGTTCCTGCTTGATTTCAAGAGGTGGGGAAGTGTTGCCCCATTTAAGAGGGAAATGAAGGGCAGATGGGGCTCATCAACCTGGGAAGGTAGATTGTCTAGGAGAAGGAAAACTCCAATTCTAAACCCCTGTTGCCTTGTGGATATACCAAACCCTGAGGAAGAATCTGTACCTGCTGCCTTGGCAGGACGTATTTGGGAGATCGGGTCCTCCCTTAAAGAGGGCACGTATTGCAGTGAGACCTGGACAACCGACACCCTGTGTTGTGGGTGGGCACTATTGGTCAGCCACAACCCCCGATTGGTAGGTCCCTCAAAGCTGGGTGCAATCTGGCCAATGGGACGCAGTCCAAACGGTTCGAGGGACCTATTTATGCCCATGCACATGACCCAGAGCTTCCTCTTTCAGCGCGTACATTTGGAACACCTGCCCACCTCTCCCTACTTTTAGGGCTTGACCTTGCTATGCCATCGTGTGTCGTCTGTCGTTGGGACAGGGGCACGGCAGGAATTTCCACCACTTGGCTGATTGGCTGTTGCCATTTGGGTTTCGCCTGCAAATCGTCACAACTTGTAAGGTTGGGGATAGGCTCTGGTTCAGGTGATAGGGATGGGAGAACGTTTTCACCATCCCTGTGTGAAGGGTATTCCGTTAAAGGAATCCAGGGACTCGGTGGTTTGGTCAACCCCTGAGAGGGGGTAGTACCCGTGCCTGAGTCCAGGGGGACATTTGGGTGACGGAGTTAGCCCATTCCCGGCTTTCCGCTTATCCAGGTGTTCACCCTTGGCTGACCTATGCTGGAACCCTGAGTCAGCGCTACCTGCACGGCAGGGAGCTAGTCGAACCAGAGCCTATGCAACCAGTCACTTTCTGTAATCAATAAAGTTGTGGCCTAAATTCTGCCAAAAAACAAAACCAAAATTTGAGTCCTGTGTGAATTTATTTAGGGGGGAAGGTTTCTGGGTCTGAACACGCAAAAGAAAAGGCTGAGGCATAAACCCCACACAAATATGGAGTGGAGTCATGCTTTGCTTTCCTTCGGACCACATTAAATAAGTTGGAGTTCTTGTTATTAAATATACCAAGACAAAAACACGCCAAGAACTCAGGCTAATGTAAGTTTCAATAGTGGGAGTGGTCCCTACTCACAAATCAATAGTCAATAGTAACAAAAACTAATTCATTCAAAAGTATGCTGACAAGGATTACAAACTCAAATAGAGATTACAAACTCAAACTCATAAAAATATGTATAACACAATAATTTGTTACAGAATTAAAGATAAGAGTTTATCTTATCTTTAAGCAGGGGCTTGACAACCATATGTCAGGAGTGCTCTGATGGTGTTTCCTGCTTGGCAGGGGGTTGGACTCGATGGCCCTTGTGGTCTCTTCCAACTCTATGATTCTATGAGTAGAGACAAGTTCATATTAGTCCATAGTTAGATTCGTCGTGGAGGTCTTAGTTTCAATCACTGAGCAGAAGTCAGAAGTCAGTTATGGATTAGAAACCAGGACAGACCCCTGTTTCGATGTATTCACCTTCATCAGTGGGAAGTATCAAATATTACATGAAAATACATTTAAATTCTAAATTATCATAAATTATAATTTATAAAACAGTATTATATAACATTTGGTTCCTTATCTAATTTTTAAAGGGTCATGTAAGTTTGAAGACTTTTGGATAAATATATCTACGTTTCTCAAGGATAACAACTGAAAATAATCATGCGTGGCAGGGAGCTAGTTGAACCAGAGCCTATGCAACCAGTCACTTTCTGTAATCAATAAAGTTGTGGCCTAAATTCTGCCAAAAACCAAAACCAAAATTTGAGTCTTGTGCAGTGGCGTAGCGTGGGTTGTCAGCACCCGGGGCAAGGCAAGTAATTTGCGCCCCCTAACCCGTGGATTTGCGCCCCTAACCCTAACCCCCAGATGTTGCGCCCGGTGCGGCCGCCCCCCCCTGCACCCCCCACGCTACGCCACTGGTCCTGTGTGAATTTATTTAGGGGGGAAGGTTTCTGGATCTGGACACGCAAAAGAAAAGGCTAAGGCATAAACCCTACACAAATATGGAGTGGAGTCTTGCTTTCCTTTCCTTCAGACCACATCAGTGAGGCTGGTAGAGGAAGTCCTGTCATCTGGGCAGCCCAGGACCTCCAGACACAATGCCCAGCCTTGCAGCCTGAGATGGTCACTTTGGTGCTGGAAACACAATGAAAACAAAACCGGAGGCAGCAGTTGCCAGTTATTAGCTCCACCTGACCAACATTTTGACTTCACCCCCAAAGGCGCACTCCTCGGTTGACTCCTGAGACAGACGGATGCCAATAACAAAGCAAAATTCAGGAGCGGAATAGAAGACAGAGCAAAACAAAGGTGCAATAAAGCTATAGAACAGGAGGACAGGTAGTCCCACCAGCAGACCACTGGAAGAGAAAAATATGGACTATAATGCAAAGTTATAACATGATGAGTTATGAGCAGTTACAGGAGGATAGGTTACAACTTACAGAGACTTTAAAGTGGGGAATTTGCAGTTTTCGTTACATTGGCATCAACACAAAACAAATGAATCACAATTATGGGTGTCTGAAGTATGATATAATTTAACTCTACGTTTTTTTTTTATTACGTTGGAAGCAGCACAAAGCAAACGAAGCAGCAATTACGGGTGTACTAAGTACGATATAATTAGCTGCGCATCAAGATACCTTTGCAGATCGACTGTCTATCACATACTTGCGGAGTCTAAAAAAAAAGCAGATGGAAATATTCAGCGAGAAGCACACGATGCTGTAGTCTGTGAAATCCGATGCCAGAATAAAATGGCCAGCCTTTAAGATGCCACCTGATGCGCCGCTGTTTTCACAAGAGACTAATGCGGTTAGTTTCCCCTGCAATCCTTTCCCTGCTGAACCCCGAGGAGAAGTACTTGTGTCCAGCCGCCGTTAGAGCAAGTAAGGGACTGATCTAGGCAAATCCCACTTTCTCATCGAGCTTAATCTCGGAAAATCCTAGGTTCTAATCCTGCTTAAGCCACAGCCTAACATTTTGAACCTCCTTGAGTCTGACTTCATCTCTCCTTGCTTTACTCAGGACAGATGTACAGTAGTGTGAAAAACCCAGGCTTTGCTGGAAAACCACGTTGATTTCTCAGGGGGGAGAGCCTGTCTCACAGCCCCGAGGGAACTAGGGAGCACCTGTTGGGGCAGAGAAGATGCAACAGCAGAGAGAGAAATCCGCTTGGATAGTGTCAGCATCTTATTATGGATGGTGCTGACTTCTGATAGCTGGAGGCTACAATATGTTTGCATATTGGGATGAGGGTGATAATCTGCAAGGGTTGCCATATTTTGAAGAGGAAAAAAAGAGGACACATTTGCCAACTTCAACTATTTATTTACCGTATTTTTTGCTCTATAAGACTCACTTTTTCCCTTCTAAAAAGTAAGGGGAAATGTGTGTGCGTCTTGTGGAGCGAATGCAGGCTGCGCAGCTATCCCAGATGTCAGAACAGCAAGAGGGATTGCTGCTTTCACTGCGCAGCGATCCCTCTTGCTGTTCTGGCTTCTGAGATTCAGAATATTTTTTTTCTTGTTTTCCTCCTCCAAAAGCTAGGTGCGTCTTGTGGTCTGGTGCATCTTATAGAGTGAAAAATACGGTATTTTATTTTGACAAACTAATAATCATAAATAAGAATAAAAATGTGCACCCCACCACTGAGACCACTCCATTGTAACTACCCAACCTCCCCAAAATTTCAACACCTCTCGTGATGGTTTGACCCTTTCCGTTTTAACAGTACAAATTCCACAAACACACTTCATATCTCCTCAGAATCATTTCTCCTGCATATTCCCTGTCTTACCTTAATGGCACATGTTAATTCATCTTTATTAGCTATACCCCACACCTCTTTACACCATTCTTCCATTTTATATTCTGCTTGCCCCTTCCACTTCCTAGCTATAATAACTCGTGCAGCTGTCAATAAATTTGTGAGCTGGTCCTTCATAGCCTGCCAACCTTCCACCCCATCGTAAATTGATAATAATGCTAGCTCTGGACTTTTGGTCAGCCTTAACCCAGTGATTTCTGTTATCTCCTCAAACACCCTTTGCCAAAATAATTGTACATATTTACACCCCCACCACAGGTGAACACAATTCCCTGTTTCCTGGCATCCCCTCCAACACAACACCAAATATTCCTTCTTTATACGATTTACTCTGGCTGTTGTTAAATACCATCTCCAAATTAATTTATAATGATTTTGTTTTATTCTAACTATGGATCGCTATGACGACTCTACCCATGAAAACAGTGGTATAACGTCTATGGAAGCATTTGATTGACCCTTATATAGTGAAACATATGAGAAATAAAGTCAAAAGGTACTAACTGTTGTAAGAATGTATTGGAAGGAATATAAAGAATAACTCAGTAATGTTAGGTATATTCATTACTAGAATAAGGCTATACACCGGGAAAAGACAGGAAGTCCAACTTCACCTTTTTCTTTTTTCTGGTTTTTTCTTTCTTTAATTCATGTTAATAAATAGATAAGACAACAAAAGATAGTAAAAGTACGAATTAGTTTAATTTATGTAGGTAAACAGAATACTACTTGTATATGGTTTTGGTTTACACGGATTATATATATGTTTACTCAAGAAGATGTACAATACATATGCATATGTTATACAAGATATGCTATACGAATGTGTTATATGATATAAGAGATTGTTAATAAAGCAAATATTTTTTTGAAAAAAGAAAGAAAGAAAAAGAGGGTGTATTCCTTTAAAGGTAAAAGTAAATGACCCCTGGACGGTTAAGTCCAGTCAAAGGCGACTATGGGGTGTGGCGCTCATCTTGATTCAGGCCGAGGGAGCCAGTGCTTGCCCACAGACAATTTTCTGGGTCAGGTGACTTTAAATTTGAAATTGGAAATATTTTGAAATTTTGAAATACTTTATTGTCACTTGTACAACTTGTATACAGTGAGATTACACGAGCACCTCCCACTCAGCTATCTTAGTCTTAATTCCCCTTGTTTACTGATGCACACCCACCAAACCCGAAAGTCAGTTGCCCTGTTGTTATCTTTTCATTCAGCAGCCTAACAGCCCACGGATAGAAGCTATTATTTACCCTGTTGGTGCGACTAATCATGCTTCTTTATCTTCTACCTGAGGGCAGGAGATCAAGAAAGTGCCGGCCGGGGTTTGAATCATCTCTGAGAATTTTCCTCACTCTCCTGAGGCAATGTTCTTCCGCTATTTCATTCAGTGGATTCACGGGACAGCTCATAATATCTTGTGCTGTATTCACCACCCTTTGTAGGCACTTCCTATCAGTTGATGTCAAACCAGCATACCACACCGTGATGCAGTACGAAAGGACACTTTCTATTGTGTAGAATGAGATCGTCAAATGTTGATTGGCATCATTCTTTCACAATACTCTGATTAAAAGAGGACATATGGCAACCCTTGGCTGCACTAGTTACCAGTTTGCTACAGGGACAGGTTCAAGGTTCTTGTGTTAATTCTGGTGGTTGGGTGGTGACGTCTGGGATTGGTAGGACAGAAAATCAAGAGGCCACTAAAGTCTGAAGCATCATCTTCCCTGATCAATTCTCCAAAGGCAACCTTGAGACTAAGACTAAATGGCCTCGGCCCTGTATACCTGAAGGAGCGTCTTCACCTCCATCGTTCAACCCGGACACTGAGGTCCAGCGTTGAGGGCCTTCTGGCTGTTCCCTCACTGCGAGAAGCAAAGTTACAGGGAACCAGGCAGAGGGCCTTCTTGGTCGTGGCACCCGCCCTGTGGAATGCCCTCCCATCAGATGTCAAAGAAATAGACAACTATCTGATGTTCAGAAGACATCTGAAGGCTAGCCCTGTTTAGGGAAGTTTTTAATGACTGGTATTTTAATGTATTTTTAATCTTTTGTTGGAAGCTGCCCAGAGTGGCTGGGGAAACCCAGCCAGATGGGCGGGATATAAATAAAAAAATTATTATTATTATTATTATTATTATTATTATTATTATTATTAGTTGACAGCCAGGACCAGACTCCATGAACTGGCTGTAGGCAGGCAGGTGTGGGGCTGGTTGAAGGTGAGGCAGTGATGTGTTTTGGTCCATGTATGGTTTCTGAAAGCAAGAACCTGAGAGATTTGGCTTTGAATGGAAACTGAATCAAATATCTTCTCCATCCCTGGCTACCACCAACTGATGGGAGTTGAATTCCAGAACATCTGGAAAGCAGCATGCTGGGTAAGGCTGCTCTAGAACAGTGACTAGGTTCTACATCAACGGGGCTTCCTTTTTTGGCCACAGGCCTGTTCCAGAATATGCTTCGTATAAGGTCGATCCAGCCCCATGCTTCCGCTTTCAAGGCAACACTGGTCGTTGGCGTGAAATTTAGCTGCCCAAGTGAACAGTCGACTTGGAAAACCCATGTGTCTGATTTCATATTTATTCATCCGCTGGTTTTTCTCGTTTGGCAAATGGACTGTGTCAATATTTAGTTATTGCTGTGGGAACAGCAAGAAAAGAAAGGAGGGAAATAATAGAAGAAAACATTATGTTAAGGCTTAACCTACTTGGCTGGGCCGGTAGGCTTGACTCATTTGTTTAACTACTTTTTCTTTTTCCTCATGTGTCTCTCTCACACTCAAGGCAAACAGGAATCGAGGACCAGAACTGTTTACATGGCTTGTACGTTGAGCCAAGGGTAGGTGCCAGACGGTCTCTGAATCCCTTCAGTCATTTTTTAATGAATTGTTCCATTCTCTCTCTCTCTCTCTCTCTCTCTCTCTCTCTCTCTCTCTCTCTCTCTCTCTCACACACACACACACACACACACACACAAAATCTCTCTCCTCCCCCGTCTCCCTTTCCCCTACATCAGGGCGGAGAACCCTTTTCATCCTGAGGTCCACATTCCCATCTAAGCAAGCTTCTGGGGGCCAGATATGTAGCCAGAGCACAGACAAAAGTAAGCAGAGAAACACATTTGATATTTGGACATGATGCCAAAAAGCACTCCAGGGCTCCCTCTTTTGACTTACGTCACCTCATAGAGACCCCACTTTCCCTACAACAGCTGGAGTCCAACAACATCTGGAGGGAGTCGCCAGACCCTCCAAGTGTCCCTATTTTCCAGGGACAGTCTCGGATTTACAGGACACATCCTGGTTTCTGATTTGATCCCGGAATGTCCCGCTTTTACTTAAAGTAAAGGTAAAGGGACCCCTGACTGTTAGGTCCAGTTGTGACCGACTCTGGGGTTGCGCGCTCATCTTGCTTTATTGGCCGAGGGAGCCAGCATACAACTTCCGGTTCATGTGGGCAGCATGACTAAGCTGCTTCTGGCGAACCAGAGCAGCACACGTAAACGCCGTTTACCTTCCCACTGGAGCGGTACCTATTTATCTACTTGCACTTTGATGTGCTTTCAAACTGCTAGGTTGGCAGGAGCAGGGACCGAGCAACGGGAGCTCACCCCGTCACGGGGATTCAAACCGCCGACCTTCTGATCGGCAAGTCCTAGGCTCTGTGGTTTAACCCACAGCGCCACCCACGTCCCTTCCCGCTTTTCCTTAGGACGCTCCTATTTCCACCAGAGAAATTTTGGAGGGTATGAGTTACTTTGGCTGCCTTCGGCATACACATTCAGTTCAATGGCTACTAGACGCCATGTCTCTGCTCTGCTTCCAGGTGCTTCTGAATCCCAGATGCTGGAAAACACAGGTCCTGTTGCAGGCTTCCTATAGACATCTGGGTATCCATTTGAGAAGCCCAGTCTTCAGTTGGCTCCTTGCCATCCCTCAGAATTGTGAAATAACCAGAAAAAAACAAAAGCCACAGGTATTCCTCGTGCTCCCAGCATGATACTTACCCCTTCTTTCCATTCTTCAGCTAGGAAGCCAGAATGGGTACATCGATGATGAGCCTCCCTTGCCAAAGCCCGAGGTACTTTTTCTGCCATGCGTTTCCCTTAGACATTCGTCTAAGGAATTTGCACTTTTGGCAGCAGGATAATCGCCTGCTCATACGGCTCTGCATACCAGCAGCAGAATCTGGAAGGAGGCCCTGCAATGTCTTGAAGGAATGTAACTGGCAACCATTGGTTTGTACTGGGGTTGTTGACTCTCCTTGAGTTCATCAGCCAGGGCAAGGAGGTTGAGGGAGCATGCGTTTAGAAACGCAAGGGGAATGGTATCTGAAGAAGTGTGCATGCACATGAAAGGTCATACCAATACAGTGGTACCTTGGGTTACATACGCTCCAGGTTACATACGCTTCAGGTTACATATGCTTCAGGTTACATATGCTTCAGGTTACAGACTCCGCTAACCCAGAAATAGTGCTTCAGGTTAAGAACTTTGCTTCAGGATGAGAACAGAAATCATGCTCCGGCAGCAGCAGGAGGCCCCATTAGCTAAAGTGGTGCTTCAGGTTAAGAACAGTTTCAGGTTAAGAACGGACCTCCGGAACAAATTAAGTACTTAACCCGAGGTACCACTGTAACTAACTTAGTTGGTCTCTAAGGTGCTACTGGAGAGAATTTTTCCATTTTGTTTCGGCAGGGGGAATTGTACCAGATAAGGTCCGTTCAGCTCGAATTTCCATTCACTCTTGGGCGAATGGATTGATAACCATAAGAACACAAAAGACCTACATTGGCTCCCAGTACGTTTCCGAGCACAATTCAAAGTGTTGGTGCTGACCTTTAAAGCCCTAAATGGCCTCAGTCCAGTATACCTGAAAGAGTGTCTCCACCCCCATCATCCAGCCCAGACACTGAGGTCCAGCGCCGAGGGCCTTCTGGTGATTCCCTCACTATGAGAAGCGAAGTTACAGGGAACCAGGCAGAGGGTCTTCTCGGTAGTGGCACCTGCCCTGTGGAACGCCCTCCCACCAGATATCAAAGAGAACAACAACTATCGGACTTTTAGAAGACATCTGAAGGCAGCCCTGTTTAGGGAAGCTTTTAATGTTTGATGGATTACTGTATTTTAATATTTTGTTGGAAGCCGCCCAGAGTGGATGGGCGGGGTATAAATAATTTATTATTATTATTATTATTATTATTATTATTATTATTATTATTATTAAAGAAACCTGCTGGATCAGGCCCAGAGGTGCCAGCTTGTGAGGGAGATTGGGGTGACATTGTGTGTGGCATTGCTTGCGTGATGTCAGGATGTCGAATGCGGCAGCCGTGCAGCTTCCATGGCCAGCAACGTCCCCTGGCATTGCCACAAACAGGAGGCTTCTTTGACCCTCCTTCTCTTCTGTGGCAGAAGGAGGAGAAAGAGAAGCTGGCCGCTGGAGCTGTGCCACCCTTGGCCTCCACACTTTTTCAACGTTGGGGTGGGGGTGGCGGTTCCAAAAGGGCTCCATCCCCAGGAGCTGGTGCCCACCATCAGGCCAGTGGCTCATCTAGTCCAACATCCTGTTCACAAAATGGCCAATCAGATGCCTGTGAGAAGCAAGTTGTGGCTCAAGGACCCGACCCCCGCGATGTGAAATGAAAACACAAGACACGTTATATAAGGTTAATGGGCATGGAAAGGGCACAACTTTATTGATTACAGCAGTGAAAAGGTATTGGCTTAGGCATTGGATCTCAAAACAAGTGGGTTTATTCACCAGTAGGTGGAGCCTGTTGATGCTAATCCAACTATAGGCTCCCCCCTGATGTCACCGAGGGTCGTGCCATGGCCTCCCGCCAAGCAGGCATCGGCCAGAACACACGACCGCCAGATTCCTTTAACGGAATACCCAAAAATTGAAGGCATAGGCGATGGCCACACCTAGCCCTTCGATACGCCACAACACATTATTCCAATGCCTAACCTACCCACCAATACCACAAAAGTTGTGACGATTGCTACGAGGTAGGCGAAAAAACCAAAAAGCCTAATGCCAAATGGAAAAACTCCTACCAGGCCCCCTAGACAACCAGGGCGACCAACCTAAGGTCCATAGCAAGGCCAATGACCTAAGCCCTAACTCTAAGGGAGTGGAGGGTGGGTGACTCGCGACAAGACGACGGCGAAGAATGAGGCAGGAGAGAGGCTGGTGCCGCAGCAAAAGGCTGCTGAACACACCCCCTCCGAGGCACCTGGTTGGATGCCACTAGAGGGGCGTGGGCGCCAGCCAGGTGAGGGGAGGCAGGGGGCTACGCCCCCTGCTAGAGGCGGCGCTCGGGCTCCCGTCCACAGCCACTCCCCTCTCTTCCAGGGAGGAGAGTCTTAAGCAGGGCCTGAGTCCAACAGCTCTTTCCCCACTTCCCAGCACCTGTTGTTGTGAGGCACAATGCTGAGCCTTTTGTACAGTAGGCTGGTGTTATAGAAAAAAACATGCTGCTTTTCCCTTATGGGGTATCCAAGAGCCTGTATAGAGTCCTTAAGTGGGTTCCCTATCGGGAGGAGAAAATAACAGAGGCCAACCAGAGA
This sequence comes from Podarcis liolepis, assembly GCF_965112155.1. NCBI lineage: Eukaryota > Metazoa > Chordata > Lepidosauria > Squamata > Lacertidae > Podarcis > Podarcis liolepis. The sequence continues at coordinate 32,619,149 of NC_139566.1, read as the reverse complement.
ATACAGTGGTACCTCGGGTTAAGAACTTAATTCGTTCCGGAGCTCCGTTCTTAACCTGAAACTGTTCTGAACCTGAGGTACCACTTTAGCTAATGGGGCCTCCCGCTGCTGCCATGCCGCCGGAGCACGTTTTCTGTTCTCATCCTGAAGCAAAGTTCTTAACCCAAGGTACTATTTCTGGGTTAGCGGAGTCTGTAACCTGAAGCGTCTGTAACCTGAAGCGTCTGTAACTGTATTGAGAAGCAAAGCAGCTAGTAAGCTTGATCGTTATTCAACTGTTGCAACAGGGTCCTCACTCACCACACACAGGAGGGAGAAGGAACCCAGAACACAAGCCCTTATATAGACTTTTGAAATTGCCCACCCCGTAGCCCAAGACCACCCCCCAAAACATCATACGTACATCACAGAAGGAGGCGGTCTACAGCAGAAATCCTGTTTGCCAGGATATCTGTTAACGGTCACTGATTGCTTTACCTGGGCAGCCTACCATTCTTTTGTGATGGTAAATACTTTAATTCCTGAATCCAGGTCACGGGCTCACCCTATCCATACACAAATACGCCCTTAAGACAGGTAAGCAAAAGACAATGGAGAGGCTTTCGCATTTCCTTCCTCCTTGCATAGAAGTATTTGAGGTCAATTTGAGAGAGTCAAAATGGCTTTAGGATTGCTCTCCTGTACTGTTTCAGACACGTGGTTTATATACTTATGTATGTGTTTGCCTGGTACATTTATGAATGCTTGTTTTATATTTGGGACCTTAGAATTCTTATAACACGGGTTTCTACAGACACTCAATCCAGGCAAACAAGAGTCGTTATCGGCGTACAAGGGCACTTTCCAGTGAGGGAGAAATGCTTAAGGAGAGTATGAAACAGGACTGGCGAGAGTCATATTCTGGGTGGAGGGCATGTGACTGGGGAAGGCATAATAAGGCTTAGGCTTAGGCATGGAGAGCTGCATTTGGCGCCTGGGAACTGAAGTTCCCCATTTCATTTCACTTTTAATTTGTATACCGCCTTTCTATATTCCTGTACACAAGGAGGTTTGCACGCTGAAGAAACAACAACCTAGACAGCAAAGATCGCATATGTAATAACAATCTGTTCCGATACAAAAAAATAAATAAATCACAGTAACTTTAAAATAAACAACTTATATCGAAGAAAGCAATATTCATTGAACCATCAGAATATAAATGTAAACAGTAAAATTAAATATCAGCAAATAAAAATCAAAGAGTTTGCACTTATTCATTACAATAAAGAATTACTAAACTATAAACAATAAAAATAATGGCAATTCACAGTGCATTAAATTACCATAAAACATACCAAACCATGTAAAAGGATCAAATTGAGAAACAAGGACACACAACGTATAAAATTATTTTTAAAAAATATCCCTGAACTCCTCTTCTCTCTTCCCAACTGCTTCTGAGAGGTTCTCAAAGTCATTGCCTGATGGACAGCAGAAAGTCTCTCTCCCCTCATATCTGTCCTGCACCACAGGCCCTACCAACTAGGGCTCCTTTTCAACCTCCTTTTCTGTTTATAACATGCTCAGGGCCGGCCCACCCATAAGATGGGCTGAAGCGGTTGCCTTGGGCACTGGAATCCCAAGAGGCTTTCTCCGTGCCCACCCTGCTACTTCCACCACTTCTGCCCAAATCTCATGAGATCTCATGCGCTCTGTGAGATCTCGTGAGAGCTCTGTGAGAACTGGAACTTGACGTCATTTTCGCTGCTTTCAAGGTGCCACTACACAATCCAAGTGAAGGAGGTTTCTGCAGACATGGAGAAAGGATAGAGAAGGGCAGCACCTTTCCATTTTTTACCTCAGGCCTCCTCCGAACCAGCTAAATATAGGAAAGCCTTCTTCATGACTCAGGCCCATCCACACCATTCATTTAATGAACTCTTAGAATCATAGAATCATAGAGTTGGAAGAGACCACAAGGGCCATCGAGTCCAACCCCCTGCCAAGCAGGAAACACCATCAGAGCACTCCTGACATATGGTTGTCAAGCCTCTGCTTAAAGACCTCCAAAGTAGGAGACTCCACCACACTCCTTGGCAGCAAATTCCACTGTCGAACAGCTCTTACTGTCAGGAAGTTCTTCCTAATGTTTAGGTGGAATCTTCTTTCTTGTAGTTTGGATCCATTGCTCCGTGTCCGCTTCTCTGGAGCAGCAGAAAACAACCTTTCTCCCTCCTCTATATGACATCCTTTTATATATTTGAACATGGCTATCATATCACCCCTTAACCTTCTCTTCTCCAGGCTAAACATGCCCAGCTCCCTTAGCCGTTCCTCATAAGGCATCGTTTCCAGGCCTTTGACCATTTTGGTTGCCCTCCTCTGGAGTAAAACTCTTGTACCACTTCTTCCCAAAGAATTCTGAGAAGTGTCATTTGTTAAAACTGCTGAGGTGTTTTTTTTTAGGAGACCCCTCTTCCCCTCACAGAGCTACAATTCCCAGACTGACACTCAAACCCTCTTCCCAGGAAACTCTGTGAGGGGAACAAAGGCCTCCAGACAACTCAAAGCACCCTTAGCAAACAAGAGCTCCCCGAATTCTTTGGGGGAAAGCATGACTTTTTAAGGGAGTGTGATAGTGCTAAAGGGGATGCAGGTGGCGCTGTGGTCTAAACCGCTGAGCCTCTTGGGCTTGCCGATCAGAAGGTCAGCCTTTCGAACCCCGCAAGGGGGTGAGCTCCCGTTGCTCGGTCCCAGCTCCTGCCACCCTAGCAGTTCGAAAGCACACCAGTGCAAGTAGATAAATAGGTACCACTCCAGCGGGAAGGTAAACGACATTTCCATGAGCTGCTCTGGTTTTGGTGTTCCGTTGCACCAGAAGCAGCTTAGTCTTGCAGGCCACATGACCTGGAAAAACTGTCTGCAGACAAACGTCGGCTCCCTCGGTCTGTAAAGCGAGATGAGCGCCGCAACCCCAGGGTCATCTGCGACAGGACTTAACTGTCAGGGGTCCTTTACCTTTACCTTTTTTTGATAGTGCAAAAATGCATGGCTTGAATGTGGCCCTTTTCTCTGGAAATTGTCTCTGGAAGAGCTAAGCGACATCAGATTGCTTTTAAAATGTGCTTTTGCTGTTTTTTATTGCTAAATTGCTTTGGGAGGTCAATGGGAAGCAATTCATTAATGCAATGCTACGGATGAAAGAATGGCTAAAGAATAAATACGGACAGCGGGAGTAGCGTTGTGCTCAAAATGTATGGTATGAATCTGCCCTGTGTGTGCATCCTGTGTAGTGTTGTCTACTCTGAGTAAGAGAGTAGGGAGTTCTCAGGAGACAACCCCCCGCCCCCATTTCCTACACAGAGCTACAATTTACAGAGTTCCCTCGGAAGAGGGGATTGTTTGTTAAACCACTCTGGGAATTGTCGCTCCACATCACAATCTGTAGAACTAAAGCCCATCATTTGTGGATTTGAATATGTTAAAAGCTGGCGCACATGGAATTGTGTGCACCGCTTCTTTTTACAAATGCACTCCTTTCTCGTGCCACGATTGTGCTGTGTTCAGTACACGGCGTCCCTCCTTTCCCCTTCAATCGCAGGAAATGTGTTCGTTTATAAGATTATCGGCCCATTATTGCCGTTTCAGGAAAGCAGAGATTGGTTTCCCACTTTATCTGTTTACTCTGCGGCCGATAAAACCTTAAGACATTTTTCAGCCTTCAGTTTATAATCCCCGTTCCCCTTATTCCTAGACAATATGGTGCGTGGTTGGGGCCGATCGCCACCTCCTCCCCCAACCCCCACCTCCCAGAGATGTTTCTCTTGGCTGGGAAGCTGGTGAAAATGAAGTTGTTTGCACAGGATTTAGGCAATTGGAAAGAAGGAGGGGGGATTGAAAAATGGATGGGAAGGAAAATGCCCAGCTAGTAGGTTTTGTTTTTTTTAAAAGTGTTTTGCCATGTGCACAGCTGCTTCCTGAGTGTTTTCATTTTTATTGCGAGAAGTGCAGTGCTTACAGGAAATTCCAGTTCGGAGACAATACCAGCTGCTTTTGGATTTGGGCTGCTGAAGAATATGGCACCTCCCGCCTCCCTGGATGATTTGCCCAGTCAGAATCTTTGCCACTCCCCAGTGGCTGCAGGAATACTGCAATCCATCGCTCAATGAACATGCAAGCGCCTGTGGAATTCACTGCTGCAGGATACTGGGCATAGGCCATAGGGTTCCAGGCAGAGTTATCTCCCAGCCCTACCAGGAAATGCCAGGGATTGAGCTTGAGTCCTTCCGCATGCTAAGCAGATGATCTCTCACCAAGCTATGGCCCTTCCCAGTACTGAGCTAGATGTGCTAATGTTGTTGTTGTTTAGTCGTTTAGTCGTGTCCAACTCTTCGTGACCCCATGGACCAGAGCACGCCAGGCACTTCTGTCTTCCACTGCCTCCCGCAGTTTGGTCAAACTCATGCTGGTAGCTTCAAGAACACTCTCCAACCATTTCGTCCTCTGTCGTCCCCTTCTCCTTGTGCCCTCCATCTTTCCCAACATCAGGGTCTTTTCCAGGGAGTCTTCTCTTCTTATGAGGTGGCCAAAGTATTGGAGCCTCAGCTTCATGATCTGTCCTTCCAGTGAGCACTCAGGGCTGATTTCCTTCAGAATGGATAGGTTTGATCTTCTTGCAGTCCATGGGACTCTCAAGAGTCTCCTCCAGCACCAGAATTCAAAAGCATCAGTTCTTCGGCGATCAGCCTTCTTTATGGTCCAGCTCTCACTTCCATACATTACTACTGGGAAAACCATGGCTTTAATTATACGGACCTTGGTTGGCAAGGTGATGTGCTAATAATCTGTCCCAATATGAGGAAGCTTCATGTGTTTTAGTTTTGATCACCCATGACATAAATTGTTTATACAAGTTTGTTGTTGTTTAGTCGTTTAGTCGTGTCCGACTCTTCATGACCCCATGGACCAGAGCATGCCAGGCACTCCTGTCTTCTATAAAACTTTATAAAAGTGAAAAAAGGTTTGATCCGACAGTGTGGAAATAGGTAGGGGTTGTACAAAGAATTTGCGGTGGATGCTATTTGGGAGTGGACAGAATAGCCCTTGCAAATTAGATCTGATACTTGGTTTAAAACAAAACATTATTTTTAACCAAGCTTAAGGTTGTTTTAGAAAAGTGTCTTTGTTTTCTGCATCCTTTCTGATGCCATTTTAAATAGGTAAAATCAGTTGTTTTGTAAATTTCTTATAGAGAATTTTAATACCAAATTTACACTGTCCAACCATCTCGTCCTCTGTCGTCCCCTTCTCCTTGTGTCCTCCATCTTTCCCAACATCAGGGTCTTTTCCAGGGAGTCTTCTCTTCTCATGAGGTGGCCAAAGTATTGGAGCCTCAGCTTCAGGATCTGTCCTTCCAGTGAGCACTCAGGGCTGATTTCCTTAAGAATGGATAGGCTTGATCTTCTTGCAGTCCATGGGACTCTCAAGAGTCTCCTCCAGCTAATATGATAAAAACATATTTTTTACCAACAAGCAAACACGAACAGTGAAACCCCCCAGGTGGCTGATACATTGGGTATACATAATCAACAATAACATATTCAAATCAACCATATGTACAATTTTATATACGTTAACACTCCTCCACCCACAAGGTTTATTTACCGTATTTTTCGCTCTATAGCACGCACTTTTTCCTTCCTAAAAAGCAAGGGGAAATGTGTGTGCGTCCTATGGAGCAAATGCAGGGGGGAGGCAGGCGGGAAAAGCCCCCAAGAGCCGCACACAAGCTCCATGTGGCTCTTGCGGGCTTTTCCCCAGGAGGGAGAAAGGACTGACTGGCCGCATCACTCCCTTCCCCCACCTCTAGAAAAGCCCGCAGGAGCCACGCACCCTTTAAAGAGCGTGCCGCTCTTGGGGGCTTTTCCCCAAGGAGGGAGAAGGGACTGACTGGCCGAGTAAGTCCCTTCTCCCTCCTGTGGGCTTTTGCGGGAGATGGGGGAATTCCCCCCCACCTTCCGCAAAAGCAGCGAGAAGGTCTGGGTGAAGCGCACAGGAATCATATTTTTTTCCTTGAGAAAACTAGGTGCGCCCTATGGTCAGGTGCGTCCTATAGAGCGAAAAATACGGTAACTTTTAACATTTAATTGCCCCAAATTGTTCAAAAAGTTTGCTGACCCCTGGTCTACACTGACTGGCAGCAGCTATTCAGGGTTTCAGGCAGGAGTTCTCTCCCAGCCCTACCTGGAGATACCAGGGCTTGAACTTGGGACCTTTTGCATGCAAAGCAGATGCTCTATCATTGAGCTATGATGACCCTTCTCTGCCCTGTGTATTGCTCATTCCAGGATGAATCCACCAAAGCTCCCTCAGCTCAGGAACTAAGGTGGCACCTCCCTAAGGAAGGCCATCCACTCTTTGGAAATTCAAAGCATATTCTCTCTCTCTCTCTCTCTCTCTCTCTCTCTCTCTCTCTCTCTGCTACACTCACAATGGCCAGAATCAATCATCGCAGCGTGATCATTCGCTCAGTGGTGGCACTCTAACCAACAGTGTCATCCCCTTGATGCAATTGCTAAGTAAATATTATCACCACCCCTTTCTGGAAAAGTATATTTAAGTGGTGCCAAAGTTCCTGGAAATTTTGAAAAACACAAGGGTTGAACCTTCTGCCTCTGTCCACGTCAGGCCATGAGTCCCACCTAGGGCAAAGATAAACAGGTTGATGCTCAGCTGAAATCACAGTGTGGATCCCTCGCTGTGCTACCTCTAATGCCATTTCCATGGGAAGCTTTAGGTTTGGAGGGGTTTGGGGGGGGCTGAGAATGGGCTCCTGGAAGTGGGACCTTTCTGGTGGGCAACCAGAACCACATGGATACAAATTGCCATGGCTGTGAAGTCATTTTACAATTAGAAGGCCACCCGCTCACCCAATGGAACTTCATCTTCCTCTCTTATAGCTGCACAAGCTCCCCCCCCCCAAAAAAAAATCTGCTCAAGGGGTCTCCAAGCCATTTGAAGCAGATTTGGAAGCATGTAGTGATCTACAGAGGGAGGGAAGAGATGGAGGGGAAGTTCTGGGAAGAGATGGAGGGGAGACCCAGTGTGGTGTAGTGGTTAGGAGAAGTAGACTTGTAATCTGGGGAACCAGGTTCGCTTCCCCGCTCCTCCACATGCAGCTGCTGGGTGACCTTGGGGCAGTCATACTTCTTTGAAGTGTCTCAGCCCCACTCACCTCACAGAGTGTTTGTTGTGGGGGAGGAAGGGAAAGGAGAATGTTAGCCGCTTTGAGACTCCTTTGGGTAGTGATAAAGTGGGATATCAAATCCAAACTCTTCTTCTTCTGTTGCATGAGCGGGTCATTCCCCTTCTGGGGTGCCAACTTGGGCCCCAGATCATGGGTGCCCAGTGGTGTCAACGTAATGTGACATAATGACGTCATGTTATGTCCCCCCAAGAAAAGGAGTCAGAGGCCCTGCGAGGCCTGGGATGCTGCTTCCAAGGTCTCCCAAGGCCTCAAACAGGCCCCGGAAGTCACGTCCAAGGCCCCACTGAGCACCCACAACAAAATTTTGATGAGCATCCGGGGCCCCCGGGCCCCCCAGAGTTGGTGCCAGTGTTCCCTTGCACAATGCCTTAGTTGGATTCAACCTGTAGTCTCCGGTGGCGCTGTGGTCTAAACCACTGAGTCTCTTGGGCTTGCTAATCAGAAGGTCAGCGGTTCGAATCCCTGCGATGGGGTGAGCTCCCGTTGCTCTGTCCCAGCTCCTGCCACCCTAGCAGTTCAAAAGCACACCAGTGCAAGTAGATAAATAGGTACCACTGCAGCGGGAAGGTAAGCAGCATTTCCATGCACTCTGGTTTCCATCATGGTGTTCCATTGCACCAGAAGCAGTTTAGTCCTGCTGGCCACATGACCCGGAAAGCTGTCTGGCAGCCACCATTCCCCTCCCAGACGCACCAGGACACCCCTGAAGGCTCCTCCTAGGTAACCCCCAAACCCTCTTGCTGTTAGAACCTTATATCGTTGAACTTCAATTCCCATCTACCCAAGACAGTGAGCCCCGCATTCAGGCCCCCTTCCTGCTGTGCATCTGGTGGCGGGCGGAAGGGTTAGGATTTGTTGCAGCTGCAATTGCCTCCATTCCAAGCAAAATACGGCGAGTCCAGCCACCAAATCGCATGTCCCTCGGTCCTACTTGGATGTGCACCGACGCATCGGAACAGCTTCCTCTTCCTTTCTGGTTGATCTCAGAACCGAGAGGCAGGCAGCGTTTAAGAGAATGCCGGAGGCTGTTTCCCCCCCAAAACGGGTATAAATAATTAAAGCCGAGAAACGGGGTGGAAATTATATATGACACCGGTGTATACGAGACGCTTTTAATCTTTGGCATCCATTCTTTGCTCCGAGCATTGGCAGTCAGCCTCGCCGGGGTTGGGAGGGTGTGGGGGGAACTAGAAAGCCACAACTTGGTGTCAGCCATTTGGGCTTCTCATCAGAGGAGCCCAAGTGCCAAAGACAAGCATGGACAACCCTTTCTGCTGACTTGGCTCAAATCCCCGCAAAAGGGGATGAGGCAGCCAGGGAGAAAATTATATAGCTAGACCTTGGAGAACAAGCCGAGCGTGTACATACAAATTAGCATCTTCGCATGCCGTTGCCATTTGCAAATTAAGTTGTTGGGAGACGAGGGTTATTCACCAAAGGGAGACAGCATCAGGCGATGTCGTAGAACGCAGCTCTGCAGGGGCGCACCAAAGCGGCTCGGAGCCTCAGGCTACAAGGAGAAGGGAGTGTCGTAAATCTGTGTGCGCCGCAACAAAAAGGAGAAATATAAACAGCTTAATGAGTCTGAATTAAAGTTATTTTATGTTGGAAATAACTTTAGCTAAAAACGTAAATAAAACCGCACTTAATTTTAATCAAATTACAAAAACAAAGTGTTAAGTGCTTTTGTGTCATCACCTTGCCAGAGGTGGGATGGAAGGCAATAGGCATTTTAGGGGTGGGTGTTGGGAGAGTTGGGACAGAGAAAAGAAAGTTTAACGCAGCACAGTTAAACTGTGGAACTCACTGCCACAGGAGGCAACAATGGCCACCCATTTGGATGGCTTTAAAAGAGGACTGGATAAATTCGCAAAGGCTATCCGTGGTTACTAGCAGCGTCCCATTTGCTCTAAGGGACCACAACCCACCATGGTTCAGGCTGCCCCTGAGGAATCAACCAGAAACTGAAGCAGAAATAGACGTAGAAGCATGGGAACGATTGTGCAATATGGATATAAAATTTACAGCATGTTATGGGACGTGGGTAGCGCTGTGGGTTAAACCACAGAGCCTAGGACTTGCCAATCAGAAGGTCGGCGGTTCGAATCCCTGCGACAGGGTGAGCTCCCGTTCCTCGGTCCCTGCTCCTGCCCACCTAGCAGTTCGAAAGCACATCAAGTGCAAGTAGATAAATAGGTTCCGCTCTGGCAAAAAGGTAAACAGCGTTTCCGCGCGCTGCTCTGGTTCTCCAGAAGCGGCTTAGTCATGCTGGCCACATGACCCGAAAGCTGTACACTAGCTCCCTCGGCCAGTAAAGCGAGATGAGCGCCCCAACCCCAGAGTCAGCCACGGCTGGACCTAATGGTCAGGGGTCCCTTTACCTTTACCTTTACTTATGGTTCAAGAGAAAATTATATGAAAATGATATATCGTTGGTATCTGACACCGTGTAACCTGTCAAAAATGTATAAATCTAAATCAAACAAGTGTCGGAAATGTAAAGAGAAAGAAGGTTATTTTTATCCTATGTGGTGGTCTTGTAGTTTACTGGGAAATGATGTATAATGAATTGAAAAGGATGTTCAAAATAACTTCTGTAAAAAACCCCAGAAGCTTTTCTTCTGAGAATTATAGGGACAGAATTGCCTAAATTTTATAGAAATTTATTTATGTAAGCAACTACAGCAGCAAGAATGCTACTTGCCCAAAAGTAGAAAGAAGCAGAAGTCCCAGCAAAGGAAGAATGGATACAAAAACTTACGGAATATGCAGAAATGGCGAAACTTACTGGAAGAATAAGAAATCAAGATAAGAAACTTTTTATAAAAGAATGGAAATGGCTCATTGAACATTTACAGATAAATTGTAAACAGATAAAAACATTGGCAGGATTATTGTAATAACCTGCAGTTTTACAAGAGGATATATTTACAGTAGATATTGAAATGAACGAGTGAAATGAATTTGGATATGCAGAAGATATGAAAAAATAAATTTAAGGAACTGCAGAAAGAGGGAGAAGGAAGTCAAACTTTGAAATGTTAAATTGATTGTAAAACTAATGTAATGTATAAACTTGAAAAGTATAAATAAAAACTTTTGAAAAGAAAAGAAATTGCCTCCCAAACTAAGACTGGGGCCTTGAAGTTCCACCATCCATTCCCAGGAGCTGCCCTAGCTGGACCCCTGATTGGCTCTTGGGGATGAGTTCTGCCAGAGATGCAGCCGCACAGCAGCCAATCAAAGGGCTGGGTTGGCTTCCCGCATACCGTCCAGCTGAAAAATCAGGATATGAGTCTTCTGAGATGCGCTCCCAGATGAGTCATGTGACCCGCACCCCAATCTTGCCCCGAAAAAGTGCTTGGGGGGGCAGATTGTGGTGCAAGACTATGAGAGATTGCGGCACCCAAAATGGCTGCTGTGATTTCACACGGATATACGGAACGCCCCATTTTTCCGGGGACGCTTGGCAGGTTATGCTCCCACACAAAGAGGTCCCACCATGCAATGGTAGCAAAATAAGGATAGGCAAGGGGTCTAGAGATTTACTGTTTGTTTAAAAAAGACTGTAAGTTGAATATTCAGGAAAAAGGTCTGTTCTGAGTGCAGCTGAGTTGGACACACAACTCAGGAAGTTTTTAACTACCAAACCGCAGCACCTGTCAGCACCAGGGCCCAGCCTTTGAATATGTAGAGTAGCAGCAAATGGAGTTTGTGTGAGCATGTGCAGAGCTCGTTTTCCTCACCACAGACTAACCGCAGTTCCCCTACATAATCTGGGATTCAGATGCAGGGAGGTTTAGCCAGCCCCTAATTCGAATCCAGCTGCTGAACTCAGTGTCATTGTCATGTTATTATTCTCAAATGATCAGATTGAAAGATTTCGCCTTAATTAGTGCCACCTTGTGTTGATAGCCAGCCTTGCATTCCAAAGAGATTTCTGAAAAAGATAATGTAAATTACCAGCAAGTTGTTTTCACCCCTTGCAACACCCCTAAATGGAATAAAAGTTTAACTCTTTCCTCCCCTGCAGGAGAAAAGCAGTGAGGGTCGGGGAACTGCTAGCAGACAAAAAATGGAGGGTACAGGAGTCAGACATCTTTCTTTCTTTCTTTCTTTCTTTCTTTCTTTCTTTCTTTCTTTCTTTCTTTCTTCTCTCTCTCTCTCTCTCTCTCTCTCACACACACACACACTTATTAGCAAATTGCCCCCAATATGGCTGCATATGGAAAAAAATGGAAAGCAATGTGCCACTTTAGCTCATGGGCTGGACTACTGCAGTGTGTTCTGTGTGGAGCTTCCCTTGGAAGCTGCGGCTGGTCCAGAGTCTCACAACCAAGCTGCTGAGTTGTGGATGCATACATATTACACCTGTGCTGAGGGAACTGTCAAGCGCAGTCAATGACTTGTTGTTAACATACAGAGCCCTGAACTGCTTGGGAACAGCTGTTACTTGAACAACCGCCTGTCTCTGTATAAACCTGTAAGATCACTTAGATCATCAGGAGAAGTCCTACTTGTGGCATCACACCCTGAAGAATATCATAGGATGGTGATCCCAAAACAGGCAATTTCTGCTCTTGCTTGTGTTCCATGGCACACCCTCCGCCTTGCCATAGATAAAGCAACAACCATTCATGGCTTCAGAAGTCTGATAAAGTACCAAGGAACCAGGCAAAGGGCCTTCTTGGTAGTGGCGCCCACCCTGCGGAATGCCCTCCCATCAGATGTCAAGGAAATAAACAACTATCTGACTTTTAGAAAACAGCTGAAGGCAGCCCTGTTTAGGGAAGTTTTTAATGTGTGATGTTTCATCATGTTTTTAATATTCTATTAGGAGCTGGCCAGAGTGACTGGGGAAACCCAGTCAGATGAGTGGGGCATTAATAATAATAATGTTGTTGTTGTTTAGTCGTTTAGTCGTTTAGTCGTTTAGTTGTGTCTGACTCTTCGTGACCCCATGGACCAGAGCACACCAGGCACTCCTGTCTTCCACTGCTTCCCGCAGCTTCGAGAACACTGTCCAACCATCTCGTCCTCAGTCGTCCCCTTCTCCTTGTGCCCTCCATCTTTCCCAACATCAGGGTCTTTTCCAGGGAGTCTTCTCTTCTCATGAGGTGGCCAAAGTATTGGAGCCTCAGCTTCAGGATCTGTCCTTCCAGTGAGCACTCAGGGCTGATTTCCTTCAGAATGGATAGGTTTGATCTTCTTGCAGTCCATGGGACTCTCAAGAGTCTCCTCCAGCACCATAATTCAAAAGCATCAATTCTTCAGTGATAAGCCTTCTTTATGGTCCAGCTCTCACTTCCATACATCACTACTGGGGAAACCATAGCTTTAACTATACGGACCTTTGTTGGCAAGGTGATGTCTCTGCTTTTTAAGATGCTGTCTAGGTTTATCATTGCTATAACAACAACAACAACAACAACAACAACAACAACAACAACAACAACAACAACAACAACAACTTCTCTTTTGGTCCAAGCTTTCCCTGACTCCTAAGATTGGACCTCTGAATCTATGTTTTGCTTGCTTTTGTTTATATATTTTTTTATTAGGCTTATGTTGCACTTCTGTTTTAAGGGACATTGTTTTCAGCAATTTTCAAGTACTGTAGTCTTTGAGGGGGGAAAGCTTGGGAACAAAGCGGTCTATGCTGGCTGGCAGAGGCTCTCCAGGAGCGAAAACAGGAGGCATTCTTGAAAAATGCCGAGGGCCGAACCCGAGACTTCCTCTGCAAAGCTACAGCCCTACCTAGAGATGGTGAAGATTGGACTTTCTGAATGCAAGGTGGATGTTCTAACTCTGAGCTATGGCCATTCTAGCTTTGGCACACTGCGGAGCCGACCCTGCCCTCAGGGCACAGAAAGGCAGAAGTTTTGATTCTGGCTGAATTGACGTGAACTAGAGCATCAGAAAAGGCTTTCAAAGGAGCTTAGTTTTAAGAATGTTGCCTTGCCTCCTTTGGAACTATATATGCCGCACCCCTCGTGCCGGTGCTGCGACACTGGGATGTGGAATGCCTGTTTTACTTATGTCACAAGATGAATATAATCTTCATTACAATGAAACTTCAGCATGGTTTACAAAAGGAATCAAACAGTAAAATTGTCAGTAAAAAAAAATCACCCAGTTAAATCTATAGTACAGTGGACGCTCGGGCTGTGAACGTGATCCATGTGGGATGCACGTGCGCAACCTGCAGCGTTCGCAACCCATGTCTGCGCATGCGTGGGTTGTGATTTGGCACTTCTGCGCATGTGCGACTGCTGAAACCAAGAGGTAACCTGTTCCAGTACTTCCGGGTTTCAGTGGTCCACAACCCGAAACAGTGCAACCTGAAGCAGCTGTAACCCGAGGTATGGCTGTATACAGTGGTACCTCGGGTTACATACGCTTCAGGTTACAGACTCCGCTAACCCAGAAATAGTGCTTCAGGTTAAGAACTTTGCTTCAGGATGAGAACAGAAATCGTGCTCTGGTGGCGAGGCAGCAGCAGGAGGCCCCATTTTAGCTAATCTTTAGGTTAAGAACAGTTTCAGGTTAAGAACGGACCTCGGGTACTTAACCCGAGGTACCACTGTATATGGGGCCTAAATTTAGACTCTGGACTTAATGTTCTATTGGAGGGATGGGGAACATGATCTAACTGGATCCTTATCTCCCCTATCCCTCGCCCTACCACTCCTTTTGTAAACTGCTTTGAGGTTTAATTACAATCAAGCGGTATATAAATTTTGCAAAATAAAAATAAAAAAGTTTTTAAGCAGTAGCATATCAGTTTAAACAGTCATGTACAGTGGTGCCCCGCAAGACGAATGCCTCGCAAGACGGAAAACTCACTAGACGAAAGAGTTTTCCGTTTTGGAGGTGCTTCGCAAAACGAATTTCCTATGGGCTTGCTTCGCAAGACAACAATGTCTTGCGAGTTCCTGCTGGTTTTTTCCCCTCCCCCCCTTTTCTAAGCCGCTAAGCCGCTTATCAGCTGATCCAATCAGCAGATAAGCCGCTAAAAACCGCTAATAGCGCTAATCCGCTAATCCTTCAATGGGCTTGCTTTGCAAGATGAAAAAACCGCTAGACGAAGAGAATCACAGAACGGATTCTTTTCGTCTTGCGAGGCACCACTGTATCCCTATTTTCCAGGGACAGCCCCAGATTTACAGAAGCCATCCCAGTTTCTGATTTGATCCCAGAATGTCCCACTTTTCCTTAAATGTCCCTATTTTCATTGGAGAAATGTTGGAGAGTATGGGCTCCCCCCCCCCCAATAATCCTGGGAATGTAGTTTGTTAATGGTGCTGAGAGTGTAGTCAGGAGATTCCCTATTCCCCTCCTGGAGCTACAATTCAGAGTGGTTTAATAGTCAATCCCTCTTCCCAGGGAACTGTTTGAAAGGTATCCTAACAACCGAAACCCAGCTCTCTATCAAAATTTGTATTTCTCCAAAGTTTGCTATGCAACCTTCCAGCCAAAGCATGCATAAAAAACCCACACACGATACACTAGGGGAAAGTGTGTGTCGAAAAATGCATGTCTCCGTGGGTGTAACATACAAAAATGCATGACGCTGGGTGGAATTTCTTGCAAAATGTGCATATTTCAAGAAATGCACATGAAGATGAATACAATTATTATTATTTTTTGCAATTTTTAAAAATGCAAATGTATGTAGAAATGAATGGATATTAAGACTGTAAAAGTAAGAAATGGACAGAAATGGACAAATTTGTCTATTCAATATCCCCTCTGTTTCTGCTAGTTTGGAACACATGCAGGCCAGAGAGAGAGAGAGAGAGAGAGAGAGAGAGAGAGAGAGAGAGAGAGAGAGAAATGTATAATACAATGTTTGCCCAGCCTTGTCTGGCCTCCAAAGCAAATACCTAAACAGGCATTTTGTTTCGGAGTCCTTCGTTGGAAAACGGACAGGTTCTCCCCGCACCCAGTGTTGTTTGCAAGAGATTTCTCTGGCTGTTTGCTGTGATAGTAGGTAAAGGCACGCCACACAAGTAAACAGAGGAGGAGGAGGAGGAAAATCACAAGTCTCCAACAGTAATGAAGACAATGAAAGAAGGCATTCAAATTCAGGAGGATGGGCTCGGCCGGATCTAGACATACGATACTCCTGAGCCAGCCTCAACAATCATGTTCCCTTTGGAGTCTGTTTGTCTTTTTAATATGTCTTTCTGACGCCATAATGTCAAGAGTCGAAATGTCATTTCCCCGCCCTCGGTCATCCTTGGGTTTGTTAGCTTTAATATAGGGCAGAGATGGGGAGCATGCAGCCCCCCAGACGCTCTGGGACTCTGAAATATACTCGGAGTCGAGAGTGGATTTCATGCTCTTTATTCAGCTCATAGTGGTGAGGAGGAGTGGAAGTTCCCCCAGAATGTCTGCTTTATATACATTATTTACACAACGGGCCCCACGTGATTGGCTAATTCCGGGATTCACCTGTAGGCCAATCTGGTTGCGGAGTCACTTCCACCTGGAGCTGGATTGGGTGGCTCCTGTGGACCAATCAGACTGCTGCATTCTGGACCCTATTGTTCTAGGACCAATCAGACTGCTGCATTCTGAACCCTATTTTTCTAGAACCAATCAGACTGCTGCCTTTTGGATCCTATTCAACTCAGTACATAACATGCTGCTTCTGAAATTCTCTTCCGCGCGCTCCCTCGATATGCCGGGGATTGAACCTGGGACCTTGTGTATCCAAAGCAGATGCTCTACCACTGAGCTATGGCCCATCTCTGAATATGAAGCTGCCTTAAACGGAGTTAGACCATTGATCCGCCTGCCTTGGTATTGTCTACACTAAACTGGCACTGATGCTCCTGCCTGTAGATGTCAGGGATTGAAGCTGGGATAGGCTGCATGCAAACCAGATGCTCGACCACTGACCTATGGCCCGTCCCCAGAGAAACATCCAAGATAATACTTGATATAGGAACAGCTGGAACGTGTGCCGAGAAGGGTGACCAAAATTATCAAGGGTCCGGAAACCAGGCCTTATGAGGAACAGTTGAAGGAGCTGGGTATGTTTAGCCTTGAAAAGAAGAGACTGAGAGAAGATATGGTATTCATCACTTGGAACAGGGAACAAGATTGTTTCTCCTGCTCTGGGAATTGGGTTCTGAAAATGGCAAATCCTTTAAAAAGCCTAAAAACGCCACCCCCAAAATAAAACTCAACAATTTTGTCCGGATTTTCATCTTTGGAAACATGGCAACCCTACTGGAGGGTAAAAAATGGTTATCTATTTCAAACATTCAAAGATAATTAAAAGCAACTATAAGCTAAAAGCCAGATTAAAACACAGGTCAATGTTCTATACGTCTAGATACATCTAGATAGGTTTGCTTAAATAGAAATGTTTTTAGCAGGTGTTGAAAAGTGTAAAGCGATGGTGCTTGTCTGATGTTGATGGGCTGATGTTGAGTTCCAAAGTCTGGGTGTTTCCACACTGAAAGACTGATTTCTTAGAAATGCAGAATGAATGTTATGTTGCACCTGAATCAGTGCCCGTTCCACCTGCCTATTAGGAGACTAAGTACCTAAAGAAACAGGTATGCATCTTGTTCATTCCTAGTTTCCTTTTTTAGGAGGAATTACTCATAAAAGCGGGTGGCGCTGTGGGTAAAACCTCAGCGCCTAGGACTTGCCGATTGCATGGTCGGCGGTTCGAATCCCCGCGGCGGGGTGCGCTCCCGTCGTTCGGTCCCAGCGCCTGACAACCTAGCAGTTCGAAAGCACCTCCGGGTGCAAGTAGATAAATAGGGACCGCTTACCAGCGGGAAGGTAAACGGCGTTCCGTGTGCTGCGCTGGTGCTGGCTCGCCAGAGCAGCTTTGTCACGCTGGCCACGTGACCCGGAAGTGTCTGCGGACAGCGCTGGCTCCCGGCCTATAGAGTGAGATGAGCGCACAACCCTAGAGTTTGGCAAGACTGGCCCGTATGGGCAGGGGTACCTTTACCTTTACCTTTACTATTCATAAAAGCATCTTGCAAAAGTGTTGGGTGAAGTTAGGGGTGGGGAACTTCATGTCCCAAAGTGGCTCTCGAGCCCTCTGGATCTGGCCCTTGAGAGTCCTCCTACTTGCCTGTGGATGTTGCTGTTTTGTCTTCAGAAGGATCCACACCTGGAGAAGACTTGCTTCTGGTACACAGCAGCTGTCCCAACCTGGATCCCTCTGGACAGGTGGACAAGCAACTCCCATCAGCTGATCTCTGATTTTATTCACATCGCAGAAATCAGATGGTGGGAGCCATAGTCCAAAATGTCTGGAGGGCACCGGGTTTTGGGAAGGCTGGTATATGGGGTAGAAATTGGGAGACAAATGGAATGAAGATGCATTGGGGAGGGAGGGGGAAAGAAACTGAAAGAACAACCACCTTGACATTTCTCTGGAGCAGGTAGTGCCTGTGTTTCATAAAATTGTAAAATTGGAAGGGATCCCAAGGGCCATCTAGTCCATCTACTGACTGAGCTATCCGTGTGTGTGTGTGTGTGTGTGTGTGTGTGTTGAGACAGGGTAAGTAGATCACTGATGCACCAATGTGGCCTGTGCATGGTTGTGACTGATTTAAAAGATGCCCCGGATGAACCTGGTTAATTGAACAAGAACACAACCATGTGCATGCTTGAAAGAACGATGGCGGTGGAGACGCTCCTTCAGGTATACTGGGCCGAGGCCATTTAGGGCTTTAAAGGTCAGCACTAACACTTTGAATTGTGCTCAGAAATGTACTGGAAGCCAATGTAGGTCTTTCAAGACCGGTGTTATGTGGTCTTGGCGGCCGCCCCCAGTCACCAGTCTAGCTGCCGCATTCTGGATTAGTTGTAGTTTCTGGGTCACCTTCAAAGGTAGCCCTATGTAGAGCACATGGCAGTAGTCCAAGCAGGTGATAACCAGAGCATGCACCACTCTGGCAAGATAGTTTATGGGCAGATAGGGTCTCAGCCTGCGTACCAGATGGAGCTGGTAAACAGCTGCCCTGGACACATGTTGCATGTTGCCGAGCAGAGAGCCAGGCAAGACACAGAAAGGGTCTGTTGGAGCTCACTGTAGCAGAAGAATGCAGAGATAGGGACCTGACACCGAGGGCTAGGGACAGTGGTAGATTAACGTATAAACTAGAGTGGTACTATTACTTTCCTTTATCTGGACACTAAACTTCTGTTGATGCAGCCTTGAATAGCATTTGCTTTTTTGCTGCTGAATCACACTGCTGGCAGTTTCCTCTGTTCCTATATCAAGTTTTATCTTGGATATTTCTCTGGGGATGGGCCATAGGTCAAGCATCTGGTTTGCATGCAGCCTATCCCAGCTTCAATCCCTGACATCTACAGGCAGGAGCATCAGTGCCAGTTTAGTGTAGACAATACCAAGGCAGGCGGATCAATGGTCTAACTCCGTTTAAGGCAGCTTCATATTCAGAGATGGGCCATAGCTCAGTGGTAGAGCATCTGCTTTGGATACACAAGGTCCCAGGTTCAATCCCAGGCATATCGAGGGAGCGCGCGGAAGAGAATTTCAGAAGCAGCATGTTATGTACTGAGTTGAATAGGATCCAAAAGGCAGCAGTCTGATTGGTCCTAGAACAATAGGATTCAGAATGCAGCAGTCTGATTGGTCCTAGAACAGTAGGATTCAGAATGCAGGAGTCTGATTGGTCCTAGAACAATAGGGTCCAGAATGCAGCAGTCTGATTGGTCCACAGGAGCCACCCAATCCAGCTTCAGGTGGAAGTGACTCCGCAACCAGATTGGCCTACAGGTGAATCTTGGAATTAGCCAATCACATGGGGCCCATTGTGTAAATAATGTATATAAAGCAGACATTCTGGGGGAACTTCCATTCCTCTTCACCATTATGAGCTGAATAAAGAGCATGAAATCCACTCTCGACTCCGAATATATTTCACATCACCTGCAAGCTAAGGTGGCAATTGAGCAAGAAGGTCTGGCTGAAATTCTTCACCTCGAATTGAGGGTGAACATGAAGAAGGATCATCTGAATTCTCTCCAAGCATAGGACCAGTACTTTCTTGAAGCAGCGGCACAGCTTCTTTCTTAGGAGAAGGGTGCTAGCTTGAATAAAACAGGGGGGCAGGTAAGCCCCACCCCACATAATCGATCGCATGATGGGGTGCATCCACACAATTTGAATGGCAATGGCCATCAACTTTGGGAGGGGAGTCCCCATCAAATATTTTATTGGCAGGCCAAAGGGAGCTTGGCTCCCATGGCTGTAGCACTGTAGCAGATCATCTGCTTGGCATGCAGAAGGTTGGAGCTGGTGAGGCAGATGGACCAATGGTCTCAGTAAAAGGCAGCCTCCTGTGTTCCTAGGGACAGTAGAAGGAACCACAGCTGAGTTATCTCCCATCACACAAAGGAAGAGTCTTCTCCGGCTTTGGAGCTGATGATCCTCCTTAATTTCCCTGCTTCCTTGCATGGTGAAAAGTTCAAGCCAGGCTCTCCTGGGAGCGTCTCTAGATGACACCCCATAAATGTAAAGCTCCGTCCGTGAAAGTTGATTCTACCAGTCCCGAGCAAGCGTTTGGAGAAGGAAGACGCCCATGGAAGGGCCAAGAAGTTGAAACATCGCCGGGTCTGTCTCCAAAGAACCTCTGGCTCTCATCCACGGCATTTTCACAGGGCTTAGGCTGAAAAAAGAGAAATCGATGTAACACTTTTATCTCATTAAAAGCCTGCCTTCCCCTAAGCCATGGAATGAGAGCCCTGAGCAAATGGGCAAAGCCTTGTTATTCTGAGCCGGGCATAGCACTGGGGAAGAAGAATTTGCACGCAGGTGGGGGCTGGAACCCAAGAGATTGGTGGGGGGGGGTGGCAGAGGGGAACGGGTCATAGGCAAAGAACAAGGCGGGGTAATCTTACACCTGGCAGAGGATTTGAGGAGAACTAAACCCACACAGCCCTACGGCAAGTCGGAGCGACGTTGGAAATATCAGCCCAAATTCGTGCAATCGTCAGAGTTATGGGGCAGAGGGCGATTTACGAGGCGTGCCCAGCAATTATTACCAGCAGAGTTCAAGGGGGCTGTTTTGGTCAAGGGTGTTGATTCCTTACTTAGAGGGGACCATTTTTCGCCTTGTAGCGCAACAGGGGAGGGGAAGAAGTGTACTGGGGGTGGGATTGGCGAGGGAGGCGATCAGAGCACAAAGAACAATGACTCCAGCTGCTTTTCACACACAAGAGAAACACCAGAAGCACATTGTGTGTGTCTGTGTGCGTTTCCAGATTCCATATTGCGGTGTCTCTGGCTGTGACCCTCTGCTCTGAATTTCAAGGTGGTTATTTATTTACTTTGATGCATTCAAATCTTCATAGGTGTCCCACTCATATAAATATCAAAAAAGGGGGGTGGAACACTGCACAGGAAAATATGCAGGGCAAAATTACCGTATTTTTCGCTCTATAAGACACACCAGACCACAAGATGCACCTAGTTTTTGGAGGAGGAAAACACGAAAAAAAATATTCTGTATCTCAGAAGCCAGAACAGCAAGAGGGATCGCTGCGCAGTGAAAGCAACAATCCCTCTTGCTGTTCTGGCTTCTGTGATAACTGCGCAGCCTGCATTCGCTCCATAAGACGCACACACATTTCCCCTTACTTTTTAGGAGGGAAAAAGTGAGTCTTATAGAGCAAAAAATACTGTATTATTTTTTAAACTGATCTTACAAAATGGCTCTCTCACCTCAAGTTAAAACTATTGAGCAAAATCAATTAGTATTTATTAATTCCAATGGGTTTACTCTGAGCAGGACGAGAATTTGCTACAATCCAATATCCATATTCTAATTATAGAAATACAATGCATCTCATTGCAGCGAGAGCTACTGTACTCAGGTGACCTGGCTGCCTGTCCAGTCTGCTGACCAAGTATGTACTGTTGACTGGCAACTGCATACAATCTCATATTGTATGGTTCTTTATCTTGAAACTGGGATTAGACTGGACACGCCTTCAAAAGAGGATGCCTTCAAGGAAAGGATTGCTCTCTGTAAAACAGTCCACACAGCCAACCCCGCCAGGGCCTCTGGAGCTACCACTAAGAAGGCCCTGCTCCTTGTGGAGGCCACTCTCATTTCTCCCAAAAAAACTGAGCTTGAAGGAGAACCTTATTGGCTAATATCAAGCTTCAGGTAGGTTCATAGCAGAATGAAGAGTTTTGGGGTGTGTATGTGAAATTTTTGAAATTTAACAAAATATAATAAGCTAAAAGCTTCACTCGGGGCAGCAAAGAAAGTGGTATTAGGAAGAGGTGAACCATATGAACAGAAGAAGATCATATGCTGGATCAGACCAATGGCCCACCTAGTCCAGCGAGCAAGGCCTGAGCACAAGAGCCCTCTTCCCTCTTGTGGTCTCCAGCGGCTGGTGTTCACAAGCATACACCCTCTGACCAACCATGGGCACACATCTCACCTGCCTCACTTTACGAGGGAGACTTAG
Organism: Podarcis liolepis; assembly: GCF_965112155.1. Lineage (NCBI taxonomy): Eukaryota > Metazoa > Chordata > Lepidosauria > Squamata > Lacertidae > Podarcis > Podarcis liolepis. The sequence continues at coordinate 32,597,413 of NC_139566.1, read as the reverse complement.
AAGGCTCACCTTCCCTTCCACTGCCTGCTCTATCGGACGACCCACAAGCCCGGCCGTTTTCCGCAAGCCCCACCAGTCTCCTCCAGGCCTTCTGTCAGCAGTTCACTAAGTCACTCCTTGCCTTCAGCACTCTGACAACTTCACCTCGTACTTGGCGTTCTCACACCCACTTCACCGAGAGAGACGATTCCCAGTAAAAATATTTAAACAGCTCCTTCTGAAAACACCAGGAGATTAATATCTGGCACGTGCGTGGCTCAGTCAAGACATCTCTGCAGGGGGAGGGAGCTGGTGAGGTTGGGGACGGGGAGGTCCTAAATACTGCATCCCACCTTGAGAATAGACTAGCACCTCTTTGGGATACTTGATGAGAGTTCTCATCATGTCTGCCCATTACCATGGTTTCTACCTGTCTGCAACACTGAGGAACCCAATTGACATATTTCTGGCAGAAACCCTTCCCTCAGTCAAATAAGGTCTTTCCCCCCTTATCATTTAGTGCTCAAGGTTAGTCCCTTCTTCCTGAACCATCACATCGTCAGAGGAAATGGAGCACTTTCCAGGAAACCTGTAAAAGCAAGTTTAAGAAACAGTGTGTGGAGCAGCAATTAAAATTTAGGGTTACGCTTGCTCACAAAGCATCTCCGGCTAAGATTCCCTTGCAGAAAAATCCAAATGGATCTTCTCTTTGGATTGGCCAAATCTGGGAGGCTGTTGGGTTTGGGGATTTAGGAAGTGGGATCTGCAACAAATTGTTGCAGGGTGTCCTCTCTCACACAACCTTCCAAAGGTAAAAGGTAAAGGACCCCTGGGCGGTTAAGTCCAGCCAAAGGTGACTGTGGGGTTGTGGCGCTCATCTCGCTTTCAGGCCGAGGGAGCCGGGGTTTGTCCACAGACAGATGTGGTGCAATGGGACACCGTGATGGAAACCAGAGCGCACGGAAATGCCGTTTACCTTCCCACCGCAGCTGTACCTATTTATCTACTTGTACTGGCGTGTTTTCGAACTGCTAGGTTGGCAGGAGCGGGGACAGAGTAGGGACAGAGTAACAGGAGCTCACCCTGTTGTGGGGATTCGAACCACTGACCTACCGAATAGCAAGCACAAGAGGCTCCGTGGTTTAGACCACAGCGCCACCCGTGTCCCTACAACCTTCCAGGACTGCACCTGTCTGGTGTTTCAGGTGATCAGAAGGCTGTGCCATCCTGTAAAGGGTTTGACCAGTTTGATTCACTCCAGGTCAAGGGATGGAGACTTCAGAAATGTAATTAATATGTATTTAACAAGAAGCATATTGGGACATGGGTGGCGCTGTGGGTTAAACCACAGAGCCTAGGACTTGCCAATCAGAAGGTCAGCGGTTCGAATCCCCGTGACGGGATGAGCTCCCATTGCTCGGTCCCTGCTCCTGCCAACCTAGCAGTTCAAAAGCACGTCAAAGAGCAAGTAGATAAATAGGTACCACTCCGGCAGGAAGGTAAACAGCGTTTCCGTGTGCTGCTCTGGTTCGCCAGAAGCGGCTTAGTCATGCTGGCCACATGACCCGGAAGCTGTATGCCGGCTCCCTCGGCCAATAAAGCGAGATGAGCGCCACAACCCCAGAGTCGGCCACGACTGGACCTAATGGTCAGGGGTCCCTTTACCTTTATCAAGAAGCAAGGGTGAACTCCATCAACTCCATAGTTCTTGCTATATTACAATCGTTATTGCAATCCTGCTAGTGTTTTCATCTGCTTACAGTGGTCTTCAAGATAAATTACAATTTCTCCCCCTTTGTTTGTTAAAGTTTTGGTCTTTCTGGTTCTTGAGCTTTCTGGTCAATTTTGCCATTTCGGCATAGCCCATCGATTTAATTTGCCATTCTTCTCTGGTAGGGACTTTATCTTCTTTCCAAGCGGAGAGCCACCTTAGTCATCCTTGTCAGCAGCTTTTCACACAGCACAAATCCCCTAGTGCCACTGGTACCAGATCCTTTTGCAAAGCGGGAGAAGCCATAAAATCTAATATGAAACCTTAGTCCTCGCTTCAGCTGTTGGTGGCTCTAATGGAAAGAGCCTTGTGTCTTAATTATAGCAGGCCTGCCTACCCATTATAGGGGTTGATCCTTTGGGGGTGTGGGAGAATGAGAACATCCAGAGTTGAGCCTGGCAGCTGAGTAATAAAGTGAGTGAATTGCGGTGGAGAGATTGGACAACAGCAACCGCAAAAGGCACACCTGTATGAAATAGGAATGGTTGCAAGTATGGCAAGCGCAGGTGCGTCTGTAGGAGCCCATTCGTAGGATGCAGCTCCTTTTCCGAAGGAACACATCCTGCAAACGATTTGGTGACACAAGCAAGACCCGTGACAAAGGTTTGCAGCATGAATCATAGAATCATAGAATCATAGAGTTGGAAGAGACCACAAGGGCCATCGAGTCCAACCCCCTGCCAAGCAGGAAACACCATCAGAGCACTCCTGACATATGGTTGTCAAGCCTCTGCTTAAAGACCTCCAAAGTAGGAGACTCCACCACACTCCTTGGCAGCAAATTCCACTGTCAAACAGCTCTTACTGTCAGGAAGTTCTTCCTAATGTTTAGGTGGAATCTTCTTTCTTGTAGTTTGGATCCATTGCTCCGTGTCCGCTTCTCTGGATCAGCAGAAAACAACCTTTCTCCCTCCTCTATGTGACATCCTTTTATGAAGGGTCCTCATTCAGGGGTGACAGGGTTGGTGCAAATCCAGTCACCCCCTGCTCCCATATCTGAAAACAGCACATCAGAACATGAGCAAATGACACCTTGCAAGAATAAAACACACACACAGGCCACAGGATTCTTCAGTACAATCATACCTCATGTTACGTTTGCTTCAGGTTGAGCGTTTTCAGGTTGCGTCCCGCGGCGACCCGGAAGTATCGGAAAGGGTTACTTCCAGGTTTCGCCGCTCGCGCATGCGCAGACGTGCAAAATGACATCATGCGCATGCGCAGAAGGGGCAAATCGCAACCCGCTCACACGCAGATGCTGGTTGCGTTCTTTTCAGGTTGCAAATGGGCCTCCAGAACGGATCCCGTTCACAACCAGAGGTACTACTGTACAGTCTCGAATTCAATTCGTTCCGGGAGTCTGTTTGACTCCCAAAACGGTTCGAAAACCAAGGAGCGGCTTCCAATTGACTGTGGGAATTTCCTGCACTCAAGCGGAAGCCATGGAAGCCATGTCGGACGTTTGGCTTCCAAAGAACATTTGTAAATACTTACTTCGGGAGCCGATTTGTTCAACAACTAAGGCATTTGACTACCAAGGTACCACTGTAGTAGTTTTACTGAGGCCTTAAAGCATGCAGAAACGTACTGGCTCCTCAGTAAGGCACACAAAAAAACACTTTGCTCAGAGAGCATGTCCAGTTACAAAAGCCAAATCAAACAGTATATGCAGAAACAAAAGAAAAAAACAGAATGAAGAGAAACTGGCCAGCAGGCAGGAGTATACAGTGGTACCTCAGGTTACATAAGCTTCAGGTTACATATGCTTCAGGTTACAGACTCCACTAGCCCAGAAATAGTACCTCGGGTTAAGAACTTTGCTTCAGGATGAGAACAGAAATCGTGTTCCGGCGGCGTGGCAGCAGCAGGAGGCCCAATTAGCTAAAGTGGTGCTTCAGGTTAAGAACAGTTTCAGGTTAAGAACGGACCTCCGGAATGAATTAAGTACTTAACTCGAGGTACCACTGTATATCCCCCACTGAGGCAGTGACCTCGAGTCTTACATGACTAGATAAAGGCCAGCTGCAGGCTTCTTCTATTGTGAACACACTAGAAAGTTCAGGAAGGTTCTAGTAGATTCTAGTGAATTCTGCATCCATAAGACTTCCATCCCTGCCACAGGGTTCTAGCCAGCCAGGCTGCGTTCCAGGATATTCCATACCATTACCTCCCTGGTTTTTCATAAGAAGAACCTGGTTGCAGGATCAGGCCAAAGGCCTATCTACTCCAGCATCCTTTTCTCACAGCGGCCAGCCAGTTGCCCACGAGAAGCCCACAAGAGCACTCTCCCCACCTGTGATTCATTTTTTTTAAAGAATATATCTTTATTGATTTAAAATACTATCATACAAATACATTACAAATAATTACAACAAAATTTCCCACAAAAATGAAAAAGGAATAACAAAAATAAAAATAAAAAGCAAAGAAGAGTTAACATTAAAATAAAAGAATATCGGTTGTATTATCATATCTTGACCAATAAAGTCTTCAAGAACAAAAACTTCCAATCATTCTCGTACTTTTTCTAATATCTTGGTTTTATCACACAGTTTATTTAATAGCTTTTTCTGCATATTCTTCTAAGATATTTTTTCCAATTATTTATTATACACAAGTATCATTCAATTCTGCCAGGATAGTTTAATTTTTACAGTGTGCTCTTATATACTCCTTGAATAATATCCGTTCTCTATATACTTTTTGATTTAGGGCTCCCCTAACTTTTCCAGTCAGCTTTGCTAAGTGAAAATACTCTACCATGAGTGTTTGCCAGTCTATTATTGTTGGTATTGTTTCACATTTCCAACTTCTGGCTACAAGTATTCTTGCAGCCGTGACTGAGTACATAAACAGTGGTCTTGTATTTTGCTTTATTTCTGTTAGTAATATTCCTAGAAGGAAAATCTCCTGTGATTCCTAGCAACTTGCATCCAGAGCCATGTTGCCTCTGACAGTGGAGGTAGAACAATAGCCATTGTGGGTGGTAGCCATTGTTAACCCTGTTCTCTGTGAAATTGCCTGCACCTCTTTTAAGCCATCCATGTTGGTTTCTATCCATCACCACAATCTTCAAGAGACTGTTTGAGCTTTCATCGTGTGGTGGCTGCCTGTGGTTAGGATATGTTTCTCTGCTGGTGCCTTAGGTCGTTTGATGCTACAAGTGTTTGGAATATTTCAATTCTGTTTTTCTTCCTTTTGATTTGTGTTCATTCTGTTTGTTTGTTTTTTAAAAATATATTTATTTAAAAATTTTAACAACCAGATTATCAATCAATCCATATATCCATTCACATCCCCCCCTTTTAAATTTATCTACATTCCCACCACATATGATAAAAAGTACCTTCTTTTTCTTTACATTTCCAACATATGTTTGACCCGGTTTTATACATTTTTGCTATTTGTACTGGTGTGATATACTATCTAGACATCATTTTCATATAGTTTTCTTTCAGCAGAGAGCAGTCAGTAAATTTCAAATCGAACTTCCACAACTTTTCCCAGTCCTCAAACTGTATATTGTGTCCTATATCTTGTGCCCATTTAATCATAACTGATTTGACCTCTTCATCTTTTATTTACCTTTCTAGCAAAATACTGTATACTTTCTTCAGCAGCCTCACTTCTTCTTCTATAACATCCTTTTGAAATCTAGAAATTATATAGCTAAACCCTTTCTTGTTGTTTTCCTTTTACATCTCATGTAATTGTCTATAATGCAACTGAAATATACTCGGAGTCGAGAGTGGATTTCATGCTCTTTATTCAGCTCATAGTAGTGAGGAATGGAAGTTTCCCCGAACTGTCTGCTTTATATACATTATTTACACAATGGGCCCCACCTGGTTGGCTAATTCCGGGATTCTCCTGTAGGCCAATCAAGTTGTGGATTCACTTCTGTCTGGAGTTGGATTGGGTGGTTCCTGCAGACCAATCAGACTTCTGCATTCTGAATCCTATTGTTCTAGGACCAATCAGACTGCTGCATTCTGAATCCTATTGTTCTAGGACCAATCAGACTGCTGCATTCTGAATCCTATTGTACTAGGACCTATCAGACTGCTGCAATTTGGATCCTATTCAACTCAGTACATAACAGCAACCATTCTGTTTTAATAGAGTAGTGGGCATGGCTGGAGCAGCGTTCTGATAATGTGCTGGCAGATCTCTAAGTGATGTGCCATAGATCGCAATAACAACCCGCTGCACCCTGAGATTACCCTAGCCTGCTGGCTTGTGGAAGAGACCTGGAATGGATTTTTGTATTGAGAATCGTGAGCTCAGGGGGGTGGCTGTGGCTGAATGGTAGAACCAGGGAGGCACAACCATTAGGTGGTGTGAGGCTGTTGCCACAGGCGGCAAAAGCTCCCACATGGGTGCCCTTGCTTGCCCAACTGCCTCAGTTGCCGGTGGAGAAGCGGTGGAGACATCTGCATCAATTTCATGCAAGACCTCGCCGAATCTGGGCGAGGTCTCACCTGAAATCACATGAAGATCTTGTGCAGCGTGAGAGATTTTGCCTGAGATCAGCAAGATCTCACCCAAAATTGGCACCAATCCCAGAGATGCTGCTCCACTGGCAGTGAGGCAGGCAGTGCAGGTTGCAGTTGCAATGAAAGGGCAGGGTGGCACTTTCCATTTTGCCTCAAGCAGCAAAGCAGGACGTGGCACCCCTGGGAAGAACACCTCTTTTGCAGGTAGAGGGTCCCCGTTTCAGCCCACAAAATCTCCAGGTGCAGAAGGGAGGGGCTCTGTGCCTGAAACCCTGGAGCAGGCATCCCCAACCTTCGGCCCTCTAGATGTTTTGGACAACAATTCCCATCATCCCTGACCACTGGTGCTGTTAGCTAGGGATCATGGGAGTTGTAGGCCAAAACATCTGGGGGGCTGCAGGTTGGGGGGGCCTGCCCTAGAGCATCTTTGCCAGTCAGTGTACAGTGGTACCTCTGGTTAAGAACTTAATCTGTTCCAGAGGTCCGTTCTTAACCTGAAACTGTTCTTAACCTGAGGTAGCACTTTAGCTAATGGAGCCTCCCACTGCTGCCGGTGCGATTTTTGTTCTCATCCTGAGGTAAAGTTCTTAACCCGAGGTACTACTTCCGGGTTAGCAGAGTCTGTAACCTGAAGCATTTGTAACCTGAAGCATTTGTAACCCGAGGTACCACTGTACACAATACTGAGCTAGATGAACCAATGCTGTGGCTTAATATAAAGCAGTGTTTTCTTTTCCTATCTTCCATTGTGGACAATAGATCGTTATGCATTTTTCTGAAGAAGAAAAATCTTTTCTCTGGTAGGAGAATGTAAAATAAAACACAATTCCTCAGAGCATCCAGTCTTCTTCTCTAGGTGGGTACAGAATCTCCTTCACTTGTCATGTTGTGCAGCTGTAAAGGATGAGACGAAATCCGTGCATTTCAGACACTGGCGGACGATTTGATTTGATCCCATCCAAAAAAAGTCAATGGGCCGGATCAGTCAAAATATTGACGCCGCTGGACTGCGTTAACTGCCTTCTCCAGAAAGCCGTGCCTGCCTGTGCGTGTTTTCTGCAGAGAAAAGCTCAGATAATCAGCAAACCAGTTGCTTAAGTCCCTCATTTCACAAATACAATACAGAATGAGTCCCTCGGCGCTGGAAGGCTGCAGAGGTTAAACACTTAGTTCCGGTACATAAAGTTTATATTCAGTCACATACAGAGGGAGGGAGAGAAGAACACCCATCAACCTAATCTATATTCTGCTTATGTTCAGGAGGCAAACTAGGGACTGACAGAACAGCAGTAATGTTGACTTAGGCCACATTCACCCCATACATTTAAAGCCTTATGAATGCCACTTTGAACAACTATGGCTCCCCCCCCCAAAGAATTCTGGGAGCTGTAGTTTGTTACCTCCTATTCCCCCCAGAATGCTGCAATGCCTGGAGTTCCCTGTGAAGAAGGATAGGTTGTTAAACCACTCCGAAAAGAGAAATAGACAATTTCATGGAGAATGAGGCTATCAACAGCTACAAGCCACAATGGCTACAGTCTACCTCCAATGTCAGAAGCAGTTGTTGGGAATCTCAAGTGGGAAGAGGGCCATTGCACTCAGCTCTTGCGTGCAGGCTTCACATGGGCATCAGGATGGCCATTGTGAGGTGATGATGATGATGATGATATATTTATTATTTATACCCGCCACTCTGGGTGGCTTCCAGCAAAATATTAAAATTAAATTTCCAGCAAAATTTCCAGCAAAAAATTAAAATATTAAAATACAATAATTCATCAAATATTAAAAGCTTCCCTAAACAGGGCTGCATTCAGATGTCTTCTAAAAGTCAGGTAGTTGTTTATTTACTTGACATCTGATGGGAGGGCGTTCCACAGGGCGGGCACCACCACCTAAAAGGCCCTCTGCCTGGTTCCCTGTAACCTCACTTCTCACAGTGAGGGAACCGCCAGAAAGCCCTCGGAGCTGGACCTCAGTGTCTGGGCTGAATGATGGGGGTGAAGACGCTCCTTCAGGTAGACAGGGCTGAGGCTGTTTAGGGCTTTAAAGCTTAGCACCAGCACTTTGAATTGTGCCTGGAAACATACTGGAAGCCAATGGTAGGTCTTTCAAGACCGGCGTTATGTGGTCTCGGCGGCCACTCCCAGTCACTAGTCTAGCTGCCACATTCTGGATTAGTTGTAGTTTCCGGGTCACCTTCAAAGGTGTAGAGTGCATTGCAGTAGAGAGTTTGGATTTGATATCCTGCTTTATCACTACCCTAAGGAGTCTCAAAGCAGCTAACAATCTCCTTTCCCTTCCTCCCCCACAACAAACACTCTGTGAGATGAGTGGGGCTGAGAAGACTTCAGAGAAGTGTGACTAGCCCAAGGTCACCCAGCAGCTGCATGTGGAGGAGCGGGGAATCAAACCCAGTTCACCAGATTACGAGTCTACCGCTCTTAACCACACCACCACACTGGCTCTCTTGGAGACAGTAGTCCAAGAGAACTGGATGCTGGAGTAGATGGGCCATTGGCCTGATCTACAAAGGTTCATCTTATGTTCTTACAGTTCCCTTAAAAGATGTTGATTTGGCCCACACCCTTGCATGAACGTTTGACCTATGCGGAGTGTGGAAGTTGGAGATCTTGGGAGTTCCACGGGATTGGAGGAGGCTGTCTCATGAGACAGCATCAGGAACAGCTAAGACGTACCTCCATTTCCATTCATGGAGGGGGGGAACTGCTTTGAAGCTGACAGTAGGGTAATTATGAGAGCAATCAGCGAGGGGCGTTGCGGCACTTAATTAAGGTTTGCAAAGGGCGTTGAGCTTCTAAGCATGAAAGCTGCTACATATGTATCATGATGTTGTTATTACTGCTGAGCAATGATCAAAGGGGCAGAACCTCAAGTTTAGATAAGCACCCTAGAGCTGTTTCTCTAAGGATCAGCTGAACCTCCTGGGTCTAGACATTGAGGCTGGGAGTCCAAGAAAACAAGGCACCTTAAGTTATAAAAATCCACCAGTTTCAGGGTGCGCCTTTGTCAGGCGGCACCAAGCGAAGGAAAATCGCTTTCTTGCAATTGATGTCATTTGGTTTGCACACTCCCCGTAAAATCATATCGTTACACGACACCCCGACCTCTGAGTAGTGAGCGACTTCCAGGGGTCCCAGGCTTCAGTTTCCTTGGTCAGCGGAGACTGTGGTGTCTTTAGTTGGTTTTATTTACACATATATACCACCTGAGTGGGACGCGGGTGGCGCTGTGGGTTAAACCACAGAGCCTAGGACTTGCTGATCAGAAGGTCAGCGGTTCGAATCCCCGCAACGGGGTGAGCTCCCATTGCACAGTCCCTGCTCCTGCCAACCTAGCAGTTCAAAAGCATGAAGTGCAAGTAGATAAATAGGTACCACCCTGGCGGGAAGGTAAACAGAGTTTCCGTGTGCTGCTCTGGTTCACCAGAAGCGGCTTAGTCATGCTGGCCACATGACCCAGAAGCTGTCTGTGGACAAACACCAGCTCCCTTAGCCAGTAAAGCGAGATGAGTGCCGCAACCCCAGAGTCAGACACGACTGGACCTAATGGTCAGGGGTCCCTTTACCTTTTTACCACCTGAGTGGCTCTTAATAATAATAATAATAATAATAATAATAATAATAATAATAAATTTTCATTTATATCCCGCCCTCCCCAGCTGAAGCCGGGCTCAGGGCGGCTAACAACAATAAAATAAGACAACATAGCATTAACACCCCAAATGATATTGCTTCTCTGTTAGCTGCAGCTTTGGCTCCAGTACGGAGCAAGCAGGTCGCTGTGTCTCCAGCTTCTAGCGTACTCCCAGCCCATTTCTCACGGTCTCTCTGCCAAGTCTTCTCCTACCTTGCAGGCAGGTGATGAGGAGACACCCACCCATTCATTCTATGGCACAGGGCAGCTCTTTTGGTAATCTCACATTCATCTCAGGGTCGTGAGTTTGAGCCCCACGTTGGGTGAAAGATTCCTGCATGGTCCCTTCCATGACGTGGTCCCTTCCAACTCTATGGTCCCTTCCAACTCTATGATTCTAAAGCATTAGGCGAGCTGCAGTTCAGCAGTTAGAGCATTTGCTTTGCATGCAGAAGCTGTTGATGTATAATAATAATAATAATAATAATAATATATTTATACCCTCCCATCTGGCTGGGCTTCCCCAATTCTTCGGCAACCAGTCTTCTTTATGGTCCAGCTCTCACTTCCATACATCACTTCTGGGAAAACCGTAGCTTTTAACTATAGCAACAGCATAATTCAGAGATGGACAGCTTTCAAGCTTTCTATTTTTCTACCCCAAAGTCCAACTACCAAGAGCCATGTTCAAGATACTGGCTTGGAAGGTGGAGCCCAGATGCAAGATGGCAGCTCAAAGGAGCAGATTTCCAAATACCCACAGAGCCCCCGTGGCCTGCGTATAAGTACAAATCTGTACTTGAATTACTACATATAGGAACATGAGGTGCTGCTGGACAGAGATGCCATCTGAATTCAAACAGCAGTTTATTCCATTTCAGTTAATTTCTGTTTTACATTTGAGCTTTCACATGATGTAAGGGGAAGGGAAAAAATCCACTTCTGGAAACCTAGCGGAATGGAAGGTTAGCACTCATTTCCAGGAGCAATCCATTCGTAACCCCCTTAATTGCAGAAAATTGTAGCAGTAAATTTGGGGCAGTATACCGGCATGCAGTTCTTTCCAGCTGTTTTCATGGGGGAACAGAAGCAGGCATGTACAGAAAATGGCGGGGGTGGGAAAGAATAGCAATGTTGTCCAATGGCATCCACTGTTGTGTCATGCCATGCCCACCAGTGAGAATGATATTTAGCATGGCATGCCTGGGTATGGGTCAAAAACCCACATAATGCAACAGCTGTGGGTGTGCGAAAGGAACATTCGGAAATGGGACAGATCTGCTCCACTTCCCAGTGGGGAGAGTTGCGGTGGACCGCATGGCCACCCACTCCCCACCAGGGGCAGGGGACTTTGTCCCCCATTGCCCGGGGGATCCCGGCCACGTCAGAGCCCGGCCAGCCAATCCACTGGCTGGGGGGGGGCATGGACGGGTCCGTTTAAACTGAGGTGTGAGCCAGAGGGCTTCCTCTTTGGCTTGCTTCCTCAATCACCCTCCCTCCCTCCCTATTTTACAGGTTTTAGGCACTGGCCTTGCTATGGACCTCGGTTGGTCACCATTAAGGGGCCTGGTAGGAATTTATCCACTTGGCAAATTGGCACTGGCCATTTGGTTTTCGCCTACCTCGTAGCAATCGTCACAACTTTGTTAGGGTTGCGGTTAGGCATTGTTTGACCTTGTGTGGGGGAGGGAGGTGTGGCCATCACCTGCCCCTCCAAGCTTAAGGGTATTCCGTTAAAGGAATCCAGGGTTGTTGATCTTGTCTGAAGCCCGGTTGGGGACTAGGGCCATGACACAACCCTAACGGGAACACCAGGGGGAGCTCGAGTTGGTATGCATTGACGGGGCTCCCCCTTCCGGTGGTTTACCCTTACTGGACTTCCTGCGCATCAGATATAGTTGGGTCCATTCAATGCCTAAGCCAATACCGCTCACATTCTGTAATCAATAAAGCTGTGGTCAAATTTGCCCAATAACATTAACCTAATACCCATATAGTTAAAGCTATGGTTTTCCCAGTAGTGATGTATGGAAGTGAGAGCTGGACCATCAAGAAGGCTGATCTCCAAAAAACTGATGCTTTTGAATTATAGTGCTGGAGGAGACTCTTGAGAGTCCCATGGACTGCAAGAAGATCAAACCTCTCCATTCTGAAGGAAATCAGCCCTGAGTGCTCACTGGAAGGACAGATCGTGAAGCTGAGGCTCCAATACTTTGGCCACCTCATGAGAAGAGAAGACTCCCTGGAAAAGACCCTGATGCTGGGAAAGATGGAGGGCACAAGGAGAAGGGGACGACAGAGGCTGAGATGGTTTGATAGTGTTCTCGAAGCTACCAGCATGAGTTTGACCAAACTGCGGGAGGCAGTGGAAGACAGGAGTGCCTGGCGTGCTCTGGTCCAGGGGGTCACGAAGAGTCGGACACGACTAAATGACTAAACAACAACAACAAATATCCATGTCCTTGTGTGAGTTATTTCCCAACGAGGGGGTGGCTACTTGCAAAAGCTCTAGCCTTGCAACCAGGAAAAGGAATGCGATTTCCCCCACCTCCAAGTGCATCCACAGTCAGACCGTTAATCCCTCTGGGATCTGGTTGGCATCTTTGTGAGTTGCTCCCTCAGTCCCCTATATGGAGCTCATTTCACTTTGCAAATAAAGGCAGGAAGTAGCCACTTGGCCCAACGAGCCTGGCTCCTTCACGGTTATCTGGGGCCTGCCTCCCTGCCTTTGTCTTCGGAGCTCGCAAATCCTTCTGCTGTCCTCATAAAAGTGTCGGAGCTGTCTCTTAAAACCCATTCGAGTTATTTGTTTAAGTGACCTATCTTGCCAAGTATTCTCTGTAAAGCACTCTCGACTACTAAAGCTTGCCCTGTCAAGGCTTCCAGTTTATCTTGGAAGCAGCTTCCAGTTTGCTCCCCAGAAGGGGGCTGTGATCTGGACCCAACAAGAAACAGGACGATAGAGGCTCAGATAAGAAAGGATTAAAAGGCAGGGGAAGGGGAAGGGGAGGAGGGAAAACTCTCTGCAGGCTGGGAGGAAACCAGCAATGCCTCCTCAGTCATTTATATTTACCCTCTTGTTCCCTCAGAGCATAAGAAGGGTGTGCTGGATCAGGCCCAAAGCCCATCTAGCCCAACACCCTTTTCTCACAGCGGCCAAACAGATGCCTTTGGGACACATTCGAATGGAGGGCTGTCCTACTAAACATAGTGGGGCAGCTCCACTGTGAGGAAAAGTTGCAGCATTTGTGCCTCTTTTATTTAGATAAAAGGCAAGTAAAAGGTGACATGAGGGAAATGTATAAAATTATGTCTGGCCTGGAGGAAGCGGGTAGAGAAAAGTCTTTCTGCTTCTCTCATAACACTAGAACTCAGGGACATCCAACATACTCTCCAACATTTCTTTGCTGGAAATAGGGATGTCCTATTCCATTGTTGTTGTTGTTGTTGTTGTTGTTGTTGTTGTTGTTGTTATTATTATTATTATTATTATTATTATTATTATTATTATTACGAACAACACACTGCCCATCTGACTGCTTGCCCCAGCCACTCTGGGCAGCTTCCAACATATATAAAAACATAATAAAACAGCAGACATTAAATAACTTATCTATACGGGGCTGCCTCAGTTTTCAAACGTAATCCGTTCCGGAAGTCTGTTCGACTTCCAAAACGTTCAAAAACTGAAATTCCAAAGCTGTCAGCAAAGTGAATGGTGAAAATGGAAAAACGTGCCGCGGAAGTCATTCAATTTCTGAGGCGTGTTCAAAAATGGAAGCATTTACTCCCAGGTTTTCGGCATTTGGTTCCGAAACATTTGGCAGCCGAGACATTTGAAAACAGAGGTTTGACTGTATAGTTAACTTAAGTCCTTGGCTCAGAGGGTATGATAATTCCATAGCCTCCAATGAAAATAGGGATGTTCTACCATACCCTCCCTCCTTTATGGATCACTGCCATGTCGTGGCGAAAGGGCTTGAATAACTCAGAGAAGCTATGAGCTATGAAATTAAATGATGCCTGATTCTTTGGGGAAAAGCAATGACAAACCTAGACAGCATCTTAAAAAGCAGAGACATCGCCTTGCCAACAAAGGTCCATATAGTTAAAGCTATGGTTTTCCTAGTAGTGATGTATGGAAGTGAGAGCTGGACCATAAAGTCGGCTGATTGCCGAAGAATTGATGCTTTTCAATTATGGAGCTGGAGGAGACTCTTGAGAGTCCCCTGGACTGCAAGAAGATCAAACCTCTCCATTCTGAAGGAAATCAGCCCTGAGTGCTCACTGGAAGGACAGATCCTGAAGCTGAGGCTCCAATACTTTGGCCACCTCATGAGAAGAGAAGACTCCCTGGAAAAGACCCTGATGTTGGGAAAGATGGAGGGCACAAGGAGAAGGGGACGACAGAGGACGAGATAGTTGGACAGTGTTCTTGAAGCTACCGGCATGAGTTTGACCAAACTGCGGGAGGCAGTGGAAGACAGGAGTGCCTGGCATGCTCTGGTCCATGGGGTCACGAAGAGTCGGAGATGACTAAACGACTAAACAACAACAATCATACCCTCCAGTGGGAATAGGGACATCGTAGTAGGGTTGCCATATTTTGAAGAGCAAAAAAGTGGACGTATTTGCCAACTTCTAGTTTTAACTATGGATCGCTGTCACGACTCTACCCATGGAAAAAGAGGATGTGTCCTGGAAAAAGAAGACATAAGGCAACAAAAATCCGGGATCGAATCAGGAAGCAGGATGGCTTCCACAGGCTGTCCCTGGAAAATAGGGGCGCTTGGAGGGCCTGTATCCAATGAAGGTGAACGACGTTGGAACATTCAGGAAAGATAAAAGAAAGTGCATCTTCACACAGTACATAGCTAAACTATGGAACTCGCTCCTACTGAAAGCAATGATGAACCCCAACTTGGACGGAGAGACTGTACTTTTTGAGAATACTAAGGAAAAACCATCTTCCGCAGAAACTGCTGCTTGCCTTCTATCACTGTGCCATTGAGAGCGTGCTCACTTATGGCTTATGTGTGTGGTATGGAAGCTGTACTACCCAGGACAGGTTGGGGTTGTGCAGAGTTGTTAAGACAGAAGAGAGCATTGTTGGCTGCCCACTCTCCACCTTAGAGCAGATTTATGCCACAAGGTGCCATAGGAAGGCACTGGACATAGTAAAAGATCCATCGCATCCTGTTCACTGTCTCTTCGAGCTCTTGCCATCGGGACGGAGATACAGGACGATGAAGACAAGAACGAGCCGTCTTAAGAACAGCTTCTTCTCCAGAGCGATCTCGGCCCTGAATGGGAAGCCCGGACTTTGAAAGTCATCTAATCTCCCTTGCTGTATTATATCGTATTGTTTAATTAGTGTTTTTATGGAGCAGTCAAGTAATTTCATTGTCCCCGAAGGGGGCAATGACAATAAAGATATTATTATTATTATTATTATTATTATTATTATTATTATTATTATTATTATTAAAAGAGAATTGGACAATGAATAGAGGAGAATGACCACAAGCCATGATGGTTATGTTCTGCCTCTTCTTTAATGCTTCTGAATACCAATGGCAGGAGCAAGGAGTGTGTCTTCTGCACCATGCCTGGCCTTTGTGAGAACAGGATGGGCAACCAGCCCTACAGGCTTGTCTTATGTTCTTATGTACTATCATTTTGGCAGCGGGTTAAAACTTGTTTCCTCCCCCAGGCGCATGAGCACCTTTGCTGATGGTGTTCTTAACCTGAGCTTTAGCGTGTGCTTTTCATCGTTATTGTACTGATATTGTGCATTGTTTAACAATAAGTCTGTATGCTTTGTTTGTTTAGAAGCATTTATAAACCACTAAATGTTTTTTTTAAAAAAAAATAGAAAAACCCTTTAAGTGGTGTACAATGTAAAAACGATGAACAATAGAACTAGAACAAGATTTTTCTGCATACAAAGGGTGGTGACCAGAGAATGGGCCTGTAATAGACCACCACCACTCGTCTTTGGAATGCTTTCCCTGGAGAAGGAGGCATGGCATCATAATGAGCAAGGGGAGAAAAGGTTGCACAAGGGACTTTTTAGTTTAGGCAACAGGTCAAGAGATTATAAAATTATGCTCTGCCTCCACCGTCAGAAGCAGTAATGATTCTGAATACTAGTTTTTGGAAACAGTGGCGTAGCAAAGTCAGGTGGTACCCGGTACAGAAAATTTCTTGTCACCCCTCCTCACACTGAATCTTTGTTTATGCCTGCAAAAATGGTTTGACTTTATTTCATTTTTTTGGGGGGGGGGAGCCAGAGTTGTTGAGCTTTTTTGGGGGGAATCGCACAGGGTCCCCGGACATTTCTCCAATCCCTGTGCCACCACTTTATTTCTCGCTGCCACCACCCAGGCCCTACCTGGTACAATACTGAGTCCAGCCAGGGTTAAATTGGAACATAAACTTCTGTTTATTTATTGCAGTTTAACAAGCGTGTGGTTTCATAAACGGTCTCGGTCAATTATAATCATGGGGTGTCTATCCAGACCTATAACTTCCGCTGCCTGCTCTCACTCACTAAACCACCTCTCAGATATTTACTTGTCTTCCTAGCCCCTAACTGTTCCTGACTCAGCTTATTTTGCTACACTAACTCAACCTACCCACAGACTCTATCCCAATTCACTCCCACTCCAACCAACCACCCAACTCCCAACAAACTCTTCCCTTTGCCCCTCCCAGAGCTGGTTTTATAGTCCCTCTGACTCCACCCCCCTGGGTCCTGATTGGGTAACCTATTTAACTATTTCACCTCCAGCACTCTCATATGTTAACATCACACCGAAGTTGTTGATCTTTTTTTGAGCTGTTCAGCTTCTTTTTGCAGAGATCATGTGCCTTGCGACGAGGAGTCTGCCTCTGCCCTACAGCTGTTTTGGCAGCAGGAAGTCTGCACAAACCAAAGCCACAGTGTCTCCCACAGACGCTAAGTGCCACACGGCATTTTTACACCCCCCGTCGGAGGTGACACGCGGGGCGGACCGCACCCACCACACTCACCTTGCTCCGCCCCTGGTTGGAAACCACAGAAGGAGAGAGTGCTGGTGTGCTCAGATCCTGTTTGTGGGCTTTCCACAGGCATCTAGTTGGCCACTGTGAGAACAGTGGACTAGATGGGCCACTGGCCTGATCCAGAAGACTCTTCTTATTAAGATGTCATGTTGACACCTTAACATTCCATACATTCCATTGAACATTATATTTTGCCCAATATGGTCGTGCCATTTGCAGCAGTCAGATCATATTAGCACCTTTTTGTTGTTGTTTAGTCGTTTAGTCGTGTCCGACTCTTCGTGACCCCATGGACCAGAGCACACCAGGCACTCCTGTCTTCTACTGCCTCCCGCAGTTTGGTCAAACTCATGTTGGTAGCGTCGACAACACTGTCCAACCATCTCTTCCTCTGTCGTCCCCTTCTCCTTGTGCCCTCCATCTTTCCCCACATCAGGGTCTTTTCCAGGGAGTCTTCTCTTCTCATGAGGTAGCCAAAGTATTGGAGCCTCAGCTTCAGGATCTGTCCTTCCAGTGAGCACTCAGGGCTGATTTCCTTAAGAACGGATAGGTTTGTTCTTCTTCTGGATAGGTGTGTTCTTCTTGCAGTCCATGGGACTCTCAAGTATCTCCTCCAGCACCATAATTCAAAAGCATCAATTCTTCGGCGATCAGCCTTCTTTCTGGTCCAGCTCTCACTTCCATACATCACTACTGGGAAAACCATAGCTTTTACTATATGGACCTTTGTTGGCAAGGTGATTTCTCTGCTTTTTAAGATGCTGTCTAGGTTTGTCAATGCTTTTCTCCCAAGAAGCAGGTGTCTTTTAATTTCGTGGCTGCTGTCACCATCTGCAGTGATCATGGAGCCCAAGAAAGTAAAATCTCTCTCTGCCTCCATTTCTTCCCCTTCTATTTGCCAGGAGGTGATGGGACCAGTGGCCATGATCTTCGTTTAGCACCTTTCAGCTGGGCGAAATGGTAAAAGAGGGAGGCAAAACCCAAGCAAGCTGGATAAAAAAAGACCAGGGCAGCTTGTTCCCACCAGGGAGATGTTGCATTCTGAAAGGATCTGTGCGCTCATTTATTCCTTAGCAACCCAAATCTCCGCGCATTTTCCCATCTTTGGGGCTTATGTCCCAGATCAGCATGCAGTGACATTCTGCTGGCATGGGTGATTAAGGAATCTACATCTTTAAAAAATTGCTGGCTCCCATTTCTTCCTTGAAATGCTGCCCTCTAGAAAAAGGAGGAGGGGGAAATCAAATGAACATAAGCTCTGGGGTCTTTTTTCATTTCAGATCCCTTAATTAGGCTATGAAGGTCTGTTGGAAAGAGGTAGAAATGTTTTGTTCATGATACCCATGTCCTTGGAACAAGTTGCATAGAAAGGGGCTCGTGTCAACCCTGGCTTTAAGCCCTTTAGGCTTTTTCTAATGTGCAAATCTCAGAAGGTGCAAGTCTCTTTTTTGTGTGAAATAATTTTTATTTGATTTTACAAGTATAAAATTGTAACAGTACAAAATACATAACCATATTTAGAGATTTCTCCGAATCTCTAGACTTCCCACTCCATGGGTCCTATTATCTACCTTTTCAGCTGCATATTATTTCATCATCCAAATTTTATATCTCTCCATATTGTCCGTAATGTATAAAACATTACAAGTGTTATTGTAACCCTGCTAATGTTTTCATCTGCTTACAGTGGTCTCTCAGGTAGATTGCAAATTTCCCCCATTCCTTACTAAAGTTTTGGTCTTCTTGGTTCCAGTGGCGTAGCGTGGGGGGTGCAGGGGGGGCCGGCCGCACCGGGCGCAACATCTGGGGGTTAGGGTTAGGGGGCGCAAATCCACGGGTTAGGGGGCGCAAATTACTTGCCTTGCCCCGGGTGCTGACAACCCACGCTACGCCACTGCTTGGTTCCTCAGCTTTCTGGGCAGTTTTGCCGTTTCGGCATAATCCAACAGTTTGGTTTGCCATTCCTCTCTGGTAGGGACAGAAGCTGCGAGTCTCAATAATCAATGAAAGGAGTGAGGAACAGAGGAAACTGCCTTACACAAAGGTCAGAACATCAGTCCAGCTAGCTCAGTATGGTCTTCTTTGACTGGCACCAACTCTCTATAGTTTTAGATGGGTGAGGTCATCCACCACCTTACCTGGAGATTCCAGGGATGGAACCTGGGACCTTTTGCATGCAAAGCATGTCCTTTTTTTTAAACCAACATAGCCAGCCAATTTGAATTTGCTATTTACCATGGCAGGGCAATGTGTGACGTGCCCCCGCAAAGCTGGCAGATGGAATCCAGTTACCCCAGCAGGAACCAACTCAACAGAAATATATACACTCCCACTGATCTCTCTGAATCAACAGCTTTCTTATTTGCAGTAGTGTGAAATAATATTGACTCAAAGATTTGCATGGGGAGGTAATTTCTGCTCCGCATGGGCAAGATAACTTCCCAGTGGGTTTTTGTCTTTTGTTTTTTCTCTCTCTCTCTGTCCGGTCAGTGATGCAAAGAACATTGACTTTAATGATAAGGGAATTAAGCCTCCTGCGATCTCCTTTGTCCTGTCCTTTTGATCAGATAAAGCATAACTCCCATCAGTTAGGCAGAAAGGATTAACTCGGGTTCATTTTTCTTCGTCTTCTGGTTATAGAGGCAAAGCCCTGGGGCCTAAACATTTGAGAACAGAGGGAGTTTATTTTACATTTCTTGAGAACTTCTCCGTGTGACCTAGTCTGGATGGCCACTGTGAGTACAGGATGCTGGATTACAGTGGTACCTCGGGTTACATACGCTTCAGGTTACAGACTCCGCTAACCCAGAAATAGTGCTTCAGGTTAAGAACTTTGCTTCAGGATGAGAACAGAAATCGTGCTCTGGCGGTGCGGCAGCAGCAGGAGGCCCCTTAGCTAAAGTGGTGTTTCAGGTTAAGAACAGTTTCAGGTTAAGTACGGACCTCCGGAACAAATTAAGTACTTAACCCGAGGTACCACTGTATTATTATTATTATTAATGCCCCATCTTTCTCCCAAGCTGGAATTCAAGGCGGATTCCAACATTTAAAAACATCATTATAAAATGCAAACAAACTAGTTAAAAACAATAAAGCACCTCAAAGCACATTTAGAACCAGCAATTAAAATAGTTTGTCCTGACAGAAGCCTAGCTTAAATTCTGCAACTTAGTTTTCAATGGCCTGTCTAAGCAGGAAAATCTTCGCCTGCTGGCAGAAGCATAACAAAGAGAAAGCCAGTCTAACCTCTCCTGACACGGCTACCTATCTACTACTCTCCTGAGAGGCAATTCCACAGTCGGAGGGCAGTGGTGTTGTCTGCTTTTGGTGCTGATGGGACAGAAAGTGACTAGATGGACCACTGGCCTGATTCAGCAGGCTTTTCTTATGTCCTTAGGTGAACATGTCTGGCATGACTTCGATGGGTGATAATTGTCAAATCAGGATCGTTTCTCCAGATAATGACTAACAATTGACTGTTAACCTGCTTTGGAAATTGCAGCTCTAGGAAGAGGTTAGGAATGTCTCCTAGCAAATCTCAGCAACCTTAGCAAACTACATCTACCACAATTTAAAGTGGTATGGTCAGTGCTTTCCCCCCCTAAAAAAATATTTCGGGGTACAGTGGTACCTCGGGTTATATACGCTTCAGGTTACATACACTTCAGGTTACAGACTCCGCTAACCCAGAAATAGTGCTTCAGGTTAAGAACTTTGCTTCAGGATGAGAACGGAAATTGTGCTCCTTTGGTGCGGCGGCAGCGGGAGGCCCCATTAGCTAAAGTGGTGCTTCAGGTTAAGAACAGTTTCAGGTTAAGTATGGACCTCCGGAACGAATTAAGTACTTAGCCCGAGGTACCACTGTACTCTCATTTTGACTCAAGAAAATCACCATTTTATAGTTCAAATCGGGGGAAATAAATACAGTAAATGGACAAAAGTACAAAGATTCACAAAATGTTTAGGGGTGTGCGTACCCCTGTGTCCCCCTGGTAAAAAGCACTGGGTATGCTTAGGGTTGCCATATTTCAAAAAGTGAAAATCCGGACACAAAGTTGTTGAGCTATTGTTGTTTTGGGGAGCTGTTTTTAATGAAATCTGCCAAAATCTACACTTCCAGAATAGCAATTTCCACCTGGACACTGTTTACAAGAGCCAAATCCTGGCTATGTCCGGGAAATTCCAGACCTGTGGCAACCCAAGATGTGGTACAACTTTAAACACAGAGCACGGATGGAACCTGTCCAGCTATCCAGTCCTAGCCTTGCTCTGTAAGGGAGTACCTTTCCAAAGGGGCAGAAGGTGCAACTTGGGGGGTGGGGAAAGGGACCCAAGTGCTCACTTCCCTTCTTATTAGAGGGAGGGAGGAGATAAGGGGGAGGGAGATAAGGCTTATTAGCCAAAACATCGCCCTGGTGCTCCAGTCAGATAGCAGAGCAAGATAGAGCCCTTATCTTTCCCTCTCTGTTTGAACTAGCTTTGCCGTGTGCCTGCTATAATTTTCAGATAGCAATATAAACAGTCTTGAGAGTGTATTGTAGTATTTTTGAGTGTTTGCTATATTTCACCAGCCTCTTGACTTAACAAGCTCGGCTTCTCCCTTCGCCATCGAGCTGATTTATTATTATTTTTGAATCGCACAGGTGCTTTTCAAAATATTGCTGCCCCCTGCGACTTCTCTCTCTCTCTCTCTCTCTCTCTCTCTCTCTCTCTCTCTCTCTCATACACACACACACACACACACACACACACACCCCAGCCCTTTGTCTTTTTGAAAGTTCCATTTGTCACAAGGTGGTAAACAGAGATGGAGACAAGCTTTTCCCGGTGAGGAAGGGCTGTAGCTCAGTTGAAGAACATAATAATAAATAATAAATAATAAATAAACATGTGCTTTCATTCAGAGGGTCTAACAGCAGCAGGTTCCTTCATATTCAAGATTAAGGATCTAGCCCAGGGGTCAGCAAACTTTTCCAGCCGTGGGCCGATCCACCGTCCCTCAGACCATATGGTGGGCCAGACTATATTTTGAAAAAATAATAATGAATTCCTATGCCCCACAAATAACCCAGAGATGCATTTTAAATAAAAGCACACTTTCTGCTCATGTAAAAACACCAGGCAGGCCCCACAAATAACCCAGAGATGCATTTTAAATAAAAGGACACATTCTACTCATGTAAAAACATGCTGATTCTTGGACCATCCACGGGCCGGACTGAGAAGGCGATTGGGCCGCATCCGGCCCCTGGGCCTTAGGTTGCCTACCCCTGATCTAGCCATGTCATTTCAGGGGTGCCTCAGTCACACTAGAGCATAATGTGCAGTCAGCCCCTTCAGCCTCCCTTCCTCTGTAATGTGTTGCCCAAGCTAGTTTTCATCAGACACCTTGTGCAATTCCTCTGACGACAGAAGCAGTCAGGATGCTTTGGATTTGAGGGAAATGTTTGGAATTGCCCATGATCTGACTTCTCCACCCTTGTAATGACTGCTCAGCTGGTACATTTGTAAATAAAGAGATTCTCACAAAACACCCTGAGAGAAACTTGGTAAAGGCCCTCCTGAACCTCCCTCCACCTCAGCCCTAGACGAGTCATGGCAGTGCCTACTGTTTTTGATATGCAGGGTTGGCCCAAGACATTTTGGCACCTGAGGTGAACCACAAAATGGCGTCCTCTCTCCCCGCCAAGGGAGAGTGAAGATAGACATCAGGAACAAGAGTAGGCAATAAGATCTACATTAGGATCTTCTGCCCCTGTAGATCCTGCACTGTAGATATGTCAGGCTGGCATAACCTAGCAATTCCAAAATATAGACACGCTTTTATTCGCTCAAGATTGAATGTACTGCCCTCGGCTGTACTTGAGGGAGGATTCCAACAGATTCCACACGAAAAATGCTTATGTCCCTGTGGAGATGGCCATACCGAATTGGTGGCGCATGCCCTGCTGGCTTGCACTCTTGAGAAATGAGGTTATCACCCCTCTTTTATTGTCCATTCCGGGTCTCCCAGCCACTGCCACAGTGTCCTTTCTCTTGGCAGATCAAGATGAGCAGGTGACAGCAAAGGTTGCAAGGTTTTTAGCTGAGGCAATCAGAATAAGGTCCACTATCTGACTGCTGATTCAGGACCCTAAACTGTGCTTTATATAATCGACTTTTTATTTCTGTTCTTTGTATATTGCATTTTTCTTTTGTTGCTATGGCCGATAGTTGACGCAAATAAAGTTTTATTCATTCACAGTGTCTGGCTGGCAGGGGTTACTAACATGGCTTCGGCAGGTGCCACTGTGCCCAACAGCATCTCTTAAGGCTCATGCAAAAGGTTTCAGTAAATACACCCTCAGAAACCCACAGCACACAAGAGACAACTCTTCATGCTCAGTCCCTATCTGCACTTAAAACTGCGCAATTTTCCTTGGACACACAGCCTTCCTTCTGTTCTAAACAGTGAAGAATAGCAATGAGCTTCTTTCTGTGAACAAGCACGGCGGTGGGTGATGTAGGTGCTTTCCCTACATAATTTTTTCTCTGTGTGTGTTTTTTTTAACGTGGCAAGTCATTATGCCCCTCGCTCATGGCAGCCATTTTGTGTTTTGCCACACCTTCCAGTCAGCCACTTTAGGAGAAGTTTGGCAGCCTCTAGTATAGTGATAATATTTGAAAACTCACGTTAGTGGTGTGAGAGGAATTCAGTTCCGTTCACTTCTAAAGGCGAACCTGCCTACTTCACACTTTCTGAAGCAGTACGTGAACTGAAACAAAGACATACTTTGAAGTTCAATCAGTCAGTCAGTAAAGTTTACCAGACAACCGGTTATAGCCAGAGAAAAAACAAAGAAGAAACAACCAAACACATGTGATCGAAACTTTACGCTTCTCCAAATTTTGTAGTGCAGATCTCCAGCAAGTGAGCCAAGTAATGTGTACAAAAATGCATATGCTAGGGTTAAAGTGTGCATAAAATGTATATATTAGTGATAATAACATTGAAGAATGCATTATATAGAAGCCATTTTGGCAAGTAAGATAGATAGTAGATAGATAGATAGATAGATAGATAGATAGATAGATAGATAGATAGATGATAGATAGATAGATAGATAGAGATAGATAGATAGATAGATGATAGATAAAATGGGAGCAATTGCTTTCTCTCTGTCTCTCTCTGTCTCTCTCTCACACACACACACACGAAGAGCAATTGCTCCCATTTTATCTATCAATCTGTCACCTATCTATCATATATATATATATATATATATATATATATATATATATATATATGCTTTCGTAGATTTTCACGGGTACAGGAATGCAGGTTTTGGTGTCCTCGGGTGTCTTCCCGTGTAAAAGTTGGGGTGTCTAGGCGACGTTTCGACGAGGTCTCACTCGTCATCTTCAGGCTGGTGCTTTCGGCTTCTTGTTACTGGAACAGAGCAGGATCTCAGTGTTTGAGTTCCTATAAATACTGTTGAGGGGGTGTGGTGTATAGCCTCCAATGTTCTGGGCAGAGAGGAAGTTCCCAGGCTAGTGTGCCTTTTCTTCTTTTGTTCCTTAATTACTTGAGGGATATCTTGAGTGATTTCTTGGGTGATATTCTGAGTACCACTTAGGTGGGTCATTAGGTGTGGATTAGTTGCTAAAGCCTTCGTGTCTTGACATCTTGAGCTTTGTGAAGAGTTTTTCTGAGAAGATGGCTGTACTGCACTTAGTTGTGCTCTGGCTTGGCTTCGTGTATAGGGGCGAGCTGTGGTTTTGTGTCCTGTGCCAGCCAGATCTGTGTAGGGATTGCAGGGGGGTGCAGCATCCGGAGGTGCCACCATGGTTTGGCTACTGGATGGTGTCTGTAATTTATCTGTGGAGAGGGTCTGGGTTTGGGTCTGGTGTGGTTGATTGGTGATGGCGTTCTGTGTGCCTCTGGATCTGGTGTCGGTTTTTGTGGGGAGGGCTAATTTCCAGATGTCTGGCAGGCGGGATGTGTCGTCACGCTTGTTCATGTTGTGAGGGTGTTTCTCTATCTCGATGGCTTCCATGATTATTCTCTTGTGGTGATGTTCCATGTTAAAGAGCAATTTGGAATCTGCAAAATTAATTTCGTGTCCTGTTTCTTTCATGTGTTGGAAAAGAGAGGAAGTTTTTTCTTCTTTTTTGACGGCATTCTTGTGTTCTGCGATACGTGCATTTATTCGTCTGTTTGTTTGTCCAATGTACGTGGCTGGGCAGACTTTGCAGGGTATTTCATAGACCCCTTGGTTTTCCAACTGGATTTTATCCTTGGGGTTTCTGAGGATATTGGCTATTTTTTGGTTGGTGCAAAAGGCTGTTTTGATATTGTGTTTATGGAGGATTTTGCTAATTTTATCTGTAGTGCCCTTGATATAAGGAAGGAGGGCCATGCCATTGTTTTCTTCTGTGTCTTGGTTTTTGGGGGGTGTTTCTTTTTGGATTAGCTTCGTAACCCTGTTTTGCTGGTATCCATTGGCGATTAACACATTTGAGAGATTCTGTAACTCAGTTGTCAAGTGGTCTTTGTCAGCCAGGCGTTTGGTTCTGGAGATGAGAGTCTTGGCTACGGAGTTTATTTGTGCAGGGTGGTGGTGTGATTGTGCATGTAAGTAGCGGTTGGTGTGTGTTTTTTTCCGGTAGATAGTGTGTCCTAGGGAGCCATCAGGTTTTTTGTAGATTAGGACGTCAAGGAAGGGAAGTTGGTTGTTGGCTTCTATTTCCATAGTGAATTGTATTTTGGGGTGTAGGCTGTTGAGATGTGTGAGGAAGCTATCTAGTTTTTCCTTCCCGTGTGGCCAAATTACAAAGGTGTCGTCAACATATCTGAGCCACAGTTTGGGTTTGTGTTCTGACTTGTCTAAAGCATTGGTTTCAAAGTGTTCCATGTACAGGTTTGCGATGACCGGTCATCGCAAACCTGTACATGGAACACTTTGAAACCAATGCTTTAGACAAGTCAGAACACAAACCCAAACTGTGGCTCAGATATGTTGACGACACCTTTGTAATTTGGCCACACGGGAAGGAAAAACTAGATAGCTTCCTCACACATCTCAACAGCCTACACCCCAAAATACAATTCACTATGGAAATAGAAGCCAACAACCAACTTCCCTTCCTTGACGTCCTAATCTACAAAAAACCTGATGGCTCCCTAGGACACACTATCTACCGGAAAAAAACACACACCAACCGCTACTTACATGCACAATCACACCACCACCCTGCACAAATAAACTCCGTAGCCAAGACTCTCATCTCCAGAACCAAACGCCTGGCTGACAAAGACCACTTGACAACTGAGTTACAGAATCTCTCAAATGTGTTAATCGCCAATGGATACCAGCAAAACAGGGTTACGAAGCTAATCCAAAAAGAAACACCCCCCAAAAACCAAGACACAGAAGAAAACAATGGCATGGCCCTCCTTCCTTATATCAAGGGCACTACAGATAAAATTAGCAAAATCCTCCATAAACACAATATCAAAACAGCCTTTTGCACCAACCAAAAAATAGCCAATATCCTCAGAAACCCCAAGGATAAAATCCAGTTGGAAAACCAAGGGGTCTATGAAATACCCTGCAAAGTCTGCCCAGCCACGTACATTGGACAAACAAACAGACGAATAAATGCACGTATCGCAGAACACAAGAATGCCGTCAAAAAAGAAGAAAAAACTTCCTCTCTTTTCCAACACATGAAAGAAACAGGACACGAAATTAATTTTGCAGATTCCAAATTGCTCTTTAACATGGAACATCACCACAAGAGAATAATCATGGAAGCCATCGAGATAGAGAAACACCCTCACAACATGAACAAGCGTGACGACACATCCCGCCTGCCAGACATCTGGAAATTAGCCCTCCCCACAAAAACCGACACCAGATCCAGAGGCACACAGAACGCCATCACCAATCAACCACACCAGACCCAAACCCAGACCCTCTCCACAGATAAATTACAGACACCATCCAGTAGCCAAACCATGGTGGCACCTCCGGATGCTGCACCCCCCTGCAATCCCTACACAGATCTGGCTGGCACAGGACACAAAACCACAGCTCGCCCCTATACACGAAGCCAAGCCAGAGCACAACTAAGTGCAGTACAGCCATCTTCTCAGAAAAACTCTTCACAAAGCTCAAGATGTCAAGACACGAAGGCTTTAGCAACTAATCCACACCTAATGACCCACCTAAGTGGTACTCAGAATATCACCCAAGAAATCACTCAAGATATCCCTCAAGTAATTAAGGAACAAAAGAAGAAAAGGCACACTAGCCTGGGAACTTCCTCTCTGCCCAGAACATTGGAGGCTATACACCACACCCCCTCAACAGTATTTATAGGAACTCAAACACTGAGATCCTGCTCTGTTCCAGTAACAAGAAGCCGAAAGCACCAGCCTGAAGATGACGAGTGAGACCTCGTCGAAACGTCGCCTAGACACCCCAACTTTTACACGGGAAGACACCCGATGTGACCTTTGGTGATTAGCCGTGACCCCCGCTAATTGATTTACGAACCTCGATTAGCGATTTATGACTTCCCGGGTCCGGCGCGCTTCCCTTAGCTGCGCCACTCCGTCACGACTCAGCAGAGCTTCGCACAGCGTTGTAAAACTGTCACGTTCCAGACAAACACACACAGCACCGGTTTGTCTATTTACAGCATTTATTCCAATATTCCCCAGGATCCCCCTGGACTAGTTGCAGCCATCACAGCGCTGCGTCTGTTCCCCACAGCTCACATAGTGGGACTGGCAAACTTTGCCTCAAGCTCCTCCCGAGCTTCTAAAAGTGACGTCAGAATGTGAGGCATCATGGGAACAACTTAACCAGTTAAGTTCCAACTCCAACACCCCCTCTTGCATCACCTTCTGACCACACCTTCTTGAGTTCAACACCTTCTCCTTTGCCTTGTGCTCCTTCCCAGCATCTTTCCCAGGCACCTGTTGAACCCCTTCAACACTCCCAGAATCACACTGTGCGACACTTTTCCACGCACCTGTGACCTGATACCCTACTGACCCATTAGAGCCAGCAGTTGTGTCTCCTCCGTCAGACCTTTCCCCCTCTGACATGACAACCCTTCCGTGAGCTTTCTCCATTACCGGAGATGAAGCCTCACACCTGGACGCTCCTTTCACAACCCTTGGAGATGCCCAAACCTGCCCTGAACCCCGACCCTGGATCTGGTCCCCATCACCGGGATCTGAACCCTGATTCTGGACCTTATCCCCATCACTGGGTTCAGCCACAGCCTCCCTTCTCCCTTGAGAAGACTTTGCACCCGTCACCTGGTGACGTATTTCCTTTTCCTTGAAAAGTTTCTCCAGAGCAGACCCAGTAAACTGTGACCCTTGGTCGCTCTTGAACCCTTGCACCCAGGTGGAAAACCTTGGTTCCACCCCCGCAACCCAATCCTGGATCAGTTGCGTCACCTCTCCCTGTGTTTTGAGAGAGAAACTCCAGCCAACCTGGCTGTGGTTACCTGTCAGCGACAGCACATACCTGGCCCCACCCAGACTCTCAGACCTCTTGGGTCCTGACAGATCTGTGTAAACCAGCTCAAAACCTCCTTGGTTACCCTCCCAAACCCGGGAAAAACCAAGCACCTTTGCACCTTTGCATGCCCTGCACCCTTGGGACCTCCTCCCACATTTCCGGAGCTTGTACCCTTTCGTGCACCTGTGCAACTTTTGCACATCTTTGGGAACCTTAGCACACTGCACCTGTGCTTTTCCAGCATTCCCACAACCCTCCAGAGGTGACTCCAGAACAAAGACGTTGTTCTCCCTCTGCATGTTGACCCGTTGTCTCCCCCCTCTGAAAATGGAACATGTGTCATTTTCAGAACAAGCATTGTATCCCTGCTTCATTAGAGCTGATACATATAAAAGACAACACTTCAGTCCCGGCACAACGTTGACCTTTCGCTTCTCCTGTGAAGTAGAGAAAAACACGTTAGCCACCACACCACAGACTAATTTTTGTGTTCCGTCTGTGAACCCAACAGTCATCCCTGTCAAAACAGCCCTGCATTTCCGCAGCTTCCCAGCAGATGTCTCTGGAATCAAATTGCAATCAGCAGCAGAGCCAATAACAACACTCTGCTCTGGCCTTGTCCCACGAGTCTCTTGCTGGCACCTGGCACGTACACCAGCCTCAGTCCCGCGCCTGGTTGTTTTTTCCAGACCGGTTGCCATGGTAACCCGACTGGTTCCCATGAGAAATCAACAGTTTGACCTTGGCAACATCCTGTCTTTTCTCCCTGCTCCGGTGGGGGCAATCTCGCCGCAGATGTCCCGGAGCTTTGCACACGTAGCAACGACGAACTCCAGTGGAAAAACACTGCCTGGGGCTCCCAGCTGGCTTTGCCTTCCTCCTCCTGGAACGGCGCCTCCCACCAGCCTCGCCCCCCCTGAAGCCGCTCTTCGCTCCAGCAGGTTCAGTGGAAAACTTTTCAAGCTTGCCTTTGGAACTTTCCGCCCCCCCGACCTGCTCAGCAGCACTCCTAGTGGCTAAAGCATCAGGGACAGGGGCTCCAACCATCTTTAGGCTTCCAGCTTCAATTTTGCCCTTGGCCTCCTGCTGAGCCTTCACAGCAAACACAGCAGTACATTTCCAAGCGTCAATTGTCCCTTTGCCCCCCCTTTCCTGGGGCCCACAGCCTTTTTCAGCTGTGCACCGGCTCTCACGTAGGTGATCAGCGCCATCTTGTCTTTCTGTTCTGAAGCAGCCATCTCCCGGCCCTTGCTTTCCGCCTCCAGCCTCACAACCACCCTGGAGCGCTGAACGGCCTCTGGCTTCTTGGCACCCAGAACAGTAGACTTCAGATCAGCAGCCAGGTTGCCCAACTTCTTAAAGTGAGCCTCCCACAGTCCTCCAAGACCTGGCAGCCTGCCTTCTTCCCCCGGGGCCCAGCGTACTCACGTAAACAACCAGCCGCTTCTTTCGCTCCCGGTCTAGCAGATCAGCTCCCCTGCCTCTTTGGACTTTAGGCAGAACTATAAGCTGGCATCAGCAACGTCGTCAGCTTGCCTCCACACGTCAGGCACATTTCCAAGCTCTCTGCAGCCTTTCAGCACAGCGGCTTTCAGCTTGCCTGCCTGCTTGCCTCAGACTCCGGCCTCCCGATCTCCAA
Organism: Podarcis liolepis; assembly: GCF_965112155.1. Taxonomy (NCBI): domain Eukaryota; kingdom Metazoa; phylum Chordata; class Lepidosauria; order Squamata; family Lacertidae; genus Podarcis; species Podarcis liolepis. The sequence continues at coordinate 32,567,302 of NC_139566.1, read as the reverse complement.
AGACGCCCCCAAGCTGTACTCACAAGACTTCCAGCTCCCCTGGCGTGGAGAAACGATATTTCAGCTGCTCTCAGCTCTTGGCAGTTCTCAGCAACCCAGGCACTTTTCTGCGTCTCGCAGCCTGCTTGTTTGCTTCTGCCTGCTCTTCCTGCCGTCTCTGCTTGACACTGCAGATTTTACAGCTCCCGGCAGTATCTTCCGTGACGGTTTTACAAGCGATGATTTATGGACCCATAACCTGTGACCTTTGGTGATTAGCCGTGACCCCCGCTAATTGATTTACGAACCTCGATTAGCGATTTATGACTTCCCGGGTCCGGCGCGCTTCCCTTAGCTGCGCCACTCCGTCACGACTCAGCAGAGCTTCGCACAGCGTTGTAAAACTGTCACGTTCCAGACAAACACACACAGCACCGGTTTGTCTATTTACAGCATTTATTCCAATATTCCCCAGGATCCCCCTGGACTAGTTGCAGCCATCACAGCGCTGCGTCTGTTCCCCACAGCTCACATAGTGGGACTGGCAAACTTTGCCTCAAGCTCCTCCCGAGCTTCTAAAAGTGACGTCAGAATGTGAGGCATCATGGGAACAACTTAACCAGTTAAGTTCCAACTCCAACACCCGAGGACACCAAAACCTGCATATATATATATATATATATATATATATATATATATATGGCAAAGTCAGACACAAAAATGTGTACATTTGGAGAAATTTGCAGTAAAATGCTGGTGAGTTTTCATGAGAACGAAATGAAAAGAAAAGAAAAGAAAAGAAAAGAAAAGAAAAGAAAAGAAAAGAAAAGAAAATTTCTGCAAAATGTGGAAATGTGGAGAACTGAACAGAAGGTAAAAAGAGAGAGAGAGAAACTGACAAAGACCAAAATCAATAGATTTGCCTATCTCAACCACACCCTAAACAAAACGGTAAATAAATTCTCAAGTGTCCTGAGGATTGAGGCAGAAAACTGGAAGTCATTGTGGAATATTTGGAGGACTGATTTCAGCACAGCACAAGTGGATGCCATGGAATGAGCCATTCAGCACCCAGGAATGAACCAGTGGAGAACAGAGTCATCAAGATCTAAGGTAGGTGCAGAGAGAATGTCAAAGAGGAGATGATGATGGTGGTATAATCATCTCTCCCAAAATGCCTCTTGGGTGAACCCTTCCTGGGTGGTATGTTTGTACATGAGGCAAAGAAATCTGAATCATGGGATCCCTAAACAGCAACATCAAAGGGAGAGCATTCCAAACAGAGCATCTAAAATAGAATGGAGACAACACCTTGCATTATTGCTCCCTGGGGTTTCACCACCTCTGAGATGGGAACGTGCCCTTCGGCAAGTCCTAACTCTGGTCGTAATGGTGTGTGAAAACTCTGAACTTTGCTCGGGATCCCTCGGAGCAGAAGGAAGCAAGCCAAATTGGGGAAAAACAAACCCAACATGTAGTTTGGCTTGGCTCAGGCTGTTGCATGCCCAGGCTTCCCTGCAGTATTTAATAACTTGAGTTGTGTTCATACCCTGCAACTCTTCTTCCCATGATGAACTGTGGCTCTGTGTTATGAGGTCTTGCCCTTTTCACCTGTATTTCCCCTCCCATTCTGTAGCTGCATTTACAAAGAGTCTAGCTGTCATTAAATTCCCCACAATGCCCTTGATGAAGCAGTGCAGATGGACAGAAAGACCAGTTCTTTGGATGAAACCAACTGGAGGAAGCAGTACTGTAGTGGTCATGCTTCCCTAACAAGAACAAGAACAACAATAACAATAAATTATTATTTATACCCTGCCCATCTGGCTGAGTTTCCCCAGCCACTCTGGGCAGCTCCCACTCGAGTGTTAAAAACAATACAGCATTAAATAAAAAAACTTCCCTAAACAGGGCTGCCTTCAGATGTCTTTTAAAAATAGGATAGCTGCTTATTTCCTTGACAGATGATGGGAGGGCATTCCACAGGGTGGGAGCCACTACCATGAAGGCCATCTGTCTGGTTCCCTGTAACCTCACTTCTCGCAATGAGGGAACCGCCAGAAGGCCCTTGGTGCTGGATCTCAGTGTCTGGGCTGAACGATGGAGGTGGAGACACTCCTTCACGTATACTGGGCCAAGGCCATTTAGGACTTTAAAGGTCAGCACCAACACTTTGAATTGTGCTCGGAAACGTACTGGGAGCCAATGCAGATCTCTCAGGACCGGTGTTATGTGGTCCCAGCGGCCACTCCCAGTCACCAGTCTAGCTGCCCCATTCTGGATTAATTGCAGTTTCCGGGTCACCTTCAAAGGTAGCCCCATGTAGAGTGCATTGCAGTAGTCCAAGTGGGAGACAACTAGAGCATGCACCACTGTGGCGAGACAGTCTACAGGCAGGTTGGGTCTCAGCCTGCATACCAGATGGAGCTGGTAGACACCCGCCCTGGACACAGAATTAACCTGCACCTCCATGGACAACTGTGAGTCCAAAATTACTCCCTGGCTGCACACCTGGTCCTTCAGGGGCACAGTTACCCCATTCAAGACCAGGACCTCACAGTCTCACCCCTTCTTATATAATATAACTACTGAGATTGTTTTTGTTGACATCTGTCTGTCTCAAGAGACAATGGAGTGCGCCTCCAGAGGTGAAGTTCAACTGCCGGAGAATTGCAGCGCCTGCTGTGGCTGCAGAGACCGGTAACTCGTAACTGCTGCTTCCTGTGTTGTTTCTGCTGCATCAGCAGCACCAAAGTGACCTCCTGGGGACGCAAGCTTGGGCAGTGTGTATGGAGGTCCTGGGCTGGCCAGATGACAAGACTCCCCTCTTGGCTTTGCTGACAATCTCCAAAGAAAAGCAGAGCAATACATTTAGCACCAGCATGGCTGCAAAAGTTGCTGGAAGGAGGCGTACAAGTCGAGCCTCATCTTCCCCTTGGGATTATACAACAAGATTATACAATATCCTGTGGGAGCAAGTGCCATAGTTTAACTATGCCCTGCATGAAGAAGTACTGTATTTTTCGCTCTGTAAGATGCACCAGACCACAAGATGTAGGAGGAAAACAAGAAAAAAAAAATCTAAATCTCAGAAGCCAGAACAGCAAGAGGGATCGCTGCGCAGTGAAAGCAGCAATCCCTCTTGCCGTTCTGGCTTCTGGGATAGCTGCGCAGCCTGCATTCACTCCATATAATGCACACACATTTCCCCTTACTTTTTAGGAGGGAAAAAGTGAGACTTATTGAGCAAAAAATACAGTACTTCCTTGATCTCTCTCAAATCTTCCAGCATTCAACTTTCTTGGATGTCTGCAAGTTCAAGTATCGAGAGAGAGAGAGAGAGAGAGAGAGAGAGAGAGAGAGAGAGAGAGAGATATTCTCTATCCACCTTCTCCATGCCATACACAATTTTTTAAACTTCCATCAAGTCACTTCTCACTCGCCTTTTCTGAAAACTAAAAGTCCCAAATGTTGCAAGCTTTCCTCAAACCAGCCCTTGAACATTTTTCGTGGCCCTTTTCTGAACATTTCCCAACTTCCTTTTCGATTTGAAAACAATTTGAACAAACACTAGTCGCGTTCTCTTCATTGAGTTCTGTTTCTGACCACAGGAGTATGAGCCAATTTGCTCAATCTCCATTTTCTCTGGGCTTCTCCGACATCCCTGGTCAGAGGTTAAGGAGTCTGCCACAAAGGTGAGGAGGCCAGGCTTCTCTCTGGTCCCTTTTATAACTGAAGCACCAACTTCCCATGTGCAGCATCTTCTCCAATACCTTCTGAAGAAGCAGGAGGTCATAGAAGGAAATCCTGATTTCTGGAACTTGCGGTTCATAAACGGGGCACCGGATTGGATACCAGATAACAAAACTCCTCTTGCTTACTGCAGTTTTAACACTTAACCCATTTGACGTCAATTAACTTGATTTCGCTTGGATTTCATAACGCTAATCAGGCCAGCGTTTGACTCCCAGGCATTACAATCTTGGGTGTCCAAGACTGCCAGAAAATGAAAAGACACACCTTTGGGAATGCAACCACCCAAGTTGTACAAGGGGTACCTGGAGTTCACTGGCAGGAATTTGCTTGCATAGGTCAATCCTGCTCTTCTTGCTGAAGATCTGTGATATAAGTTCTGTGTGATCAAAGTGATGGGTGTGGGAGCTGTGAATTTGTTTGTTTGTTTGTTACATTCAAATCCTGGTTTTCCCAGTAGTGATATATGGAAGTGAGAGCTGGACCATAAAGAAGGCTGATCGCTGAAGAATTGATGCTTTTGAATTATGGTGCTGGAGGAGACTCTTGAGAGTCCCATGGACTGCAAGAAGATCAAACCTCTCCATTCTCAAGGAAATTAGTCCTGAGTGCTCACTGGAAGACAGATCCTGAAGCTGAGGCTCCAATACTTTGGCCACCTCACGAGAAGAGAAGACTCCCTGGAAAAGACCCTGATGTTGGGAAAGGTTGAGGGCACAAGGAGAAGGGGACGACAGAGGACGAGATGGTTGACAGTGTTCTTGAAGCCACTAACATGAGTTTGACCAAACTGCAGGAGGCAGTGGAAGACAGGAGTGCCTGGCATGCTCTGGTCCATGGGGTCCAGTCGGACACGACTAAACGACTAAACAACAACGACCCTGCCTTTCCTCCTCCAAGAAGCTCAAGGTGGCATCCATACTTCTCCTCCTCCCCATTTTATCTTCACGATAACCCTGTGAGGTAGGCTAGGCTGAGAGGCAGGGACTGACCCAATATCACCCGGTGAGCTTCATGGCTGAGTGGGGATTCAAACCCTGGTCTCCCAGGTCATAGTCCATCACTCTCACCACTGCACCACACAGGCTTTCTCAATCAGGCTCATTGGAGGCATTCTAGTGCAGAAGCTGAGGACAAGATGGGCTCCCCTGGTTGCCATATGCCCTCTTTTTCCAGGACCCATCTTCTTTTTCCTGGGTATGTAAAGTGAGTCGTCATAGCAACCCATAGTAAAAAGCAGAAGTTGGCAAATGTGTCCTCTTTTTTGCTCTTCAAAATATGGCAACTATATTACAGTACGCTTGTGTTTTTGTGTTCTTGAACAAAATTTATATACCACTTGATTGTAAACGAGGAGGTTACAAATACACACACACAACATTAAAATTGTTGAATATATATATAAATTATATAAGAAATATGTAACTGTGCAGTATAAGGTCATGGATAGATAAAGTACAGTGAGATTAATTGGAAGTCAGTTTTAAATTTCTTCTCTATAAGCTTTGTAATTGTGTTCAGTATCAGGAGTATATATGATTATAATTATATTAATCTTCTTGTATCTTATAGTGTGGTGGTTTGATTGATTCTTCTCTTATTTGTTTGTATGTAACCTGAGGTACCACTGTACAGATATGTAATTAATAATTTTAAATTAATAAATATATATTTAAAATAAATATAATAAACATATATATTAACATAATAAAGATATATTTTAAAAAAATAAAATAAAAATAAAATTGTTGATAAAAAGCAGTTTGAAACAAGTATTTTAAAATTTTCAGAAGATAGCTGAACTCATCAGTAGCTAAGAAAAACTAAAACACAAGTAACTTCCACATGTCTGGATAGGCTTCTCTACCTATTTTAAGCAGATGATGATCGCAGGGTCCAGGTTGGTTCATATAGAAAGAGGTGGTCCTTGAGGTACAGTGGGAAATGGAGTGCGCTTAGGTGGAGAATGTTGCATTACCAAGCCTTTGGGGATCCATATCCCTCTTTGTTCCCTTGGAAGCGGTCCATTCATCTCTCGCTCACCTCTAGAGTTCTCTCACCGCTGGAGGAACTCACGTAAAAGGAAGCTGTTCTCTTAGATCCCCTTTGTCCCAAGTGCCTACTTTTAGTGAGGACAATGAAACTTTAACCTCAGTTGTGCTGGATCCGATCATAAAGTTGCCTTTTGCCGGCAAATGTGCTCTTTACAGTAGCGGCGGTTAAAATTAATTCCCCTCTGAGCGCAAAATCACTCACGACGTGACCCTCGTAATTGCCAGGGCTGCTTTGAGGAAGTTGGTCGTTATGAGGAATTTGATATTTTAAGACTTAAAATAAATGTTTCACGAGCTTGATCCGCAGCCCGCTGTTGAATGCATTATGCTGTGCTAAAACAGCAGAGGGTTATTCGTGCCATCCTGCTTGATTCCATCAGATATCTGCACCTGTAGCTCATTCATCACGAAGCCATTGGCTTGTTAGGGTACGGCAAAGCCACCTTCCTCCTGATGTCTGGCTTCTTGAAGTTGGCAAAGAAAAGGCATCTTTGGGTTGAAAATTTGGCCACAGCTTCATTGATGTGACTACCTTAGATCCATTCATTCCAATGGGTCTACTCTGCGTAGAACGTAGTTGGATGCAATCAATTGTTTTCTATTGTTGGGGCAAGTCCTTTTTGGTGAGAGAGAGAGATTTAGAATCACAAAATATGCAGCAAATTAAAATGTGGGAATACAGGCTGTTAGGCCTTTAAAATATGCACTTATAACTTCATTCCAAAGTTTCCCATTTCCCCTAGCATATAAAAAGACCTCATGTCTGGTAAGTTAAAATTGATTTACTTACAAACTCTCCAAAAGTCAGCTTTATGTGTTCCAGAAAAGCTTGGCTTAGTAACAAAGTGGTGAAAGTTCCAAAATTATTGGTATAGGAGTTAAGAACTGGACATTAAATGAATGGACATTATGAATAAATGGACATTATGAATGAATGGACATTATGAATGAATGAACGAATGAACACTAAATGAATGGCACTCATGGATGATGCTATTTGTTGATAAAAACAACAGCCCTTTCCCAATTATTTCCCTTGTTTGCCTGATTGAAAAGCCTGACTTGAGTTGCTTTCAAGACTCCTTCAATAGAAGAGGTGGAGAGGTTCAATTACTGAAAAAACAAGGCCGTCTTCAAATTGGAAAGGAGACGTTAAGAGCTGCTTAGGCTCTCCAAACAGTTACACCTTGAACCCATCACCACTGTGGGTCTGTGATGGATGGGAGAGAATAAAAGTCACCCTCGTTGACCTAAGGCAGTTTCCTGTGCTCTCCAAAAATATGAAAAAGGAAGAAACAAGGAAGGAAGGAAAGAAACAAAAGATTCTCGGTACATCTTGGAAGAACGCAAGAATCATCAAGACTCTGTTCAAAAAAAGAAACATGTCCTTCATTCATAATGTCTCTATGCACTACTCTACCAGCTAACACAACCCTTAGTGCAATTCTTTTCCTTTTTCCTTCTTAAGAGGAAGAAGAAGAAGAAGAGTTTGGATTTGATATCCCGCCTTTCACTCCCTTTAAGGAGTCTCAAAGCGGCTAACATTCTCCTTTCCCTTCCTCCCCCACAACAAACACTCTGTGAGGTGAGTGGGGCTGAGAGACTTCAAAGAAGTGTGACTGGCCCAAGGTCACCCAGCAGCTGCATGTGGAAGAGCGGAGATGCGAACCCGGTTCCCCAGATTACGAGTCTACCGCTCTTAACCACTACACCACACTGGCTTTCTAAAGTGTACAGTGTTTCAAAACTGCAACAACATACATTTCAAATAACAAAATAAACTTCCAATATACATCTGTCTGTGCATCACCATTATATTTTTTTTAAAAGGTAAAGGACCACTGGACAATTAAGTCCAGTCAAAGGCAACTATGGGGTGCGGCGTTCATCTCGCTTTCAGGCCAAGGGAATCGGCGTTTGTCCACAGAGAGCTTTTCTGGGTTATGTGGCCAGCAGGACTAAACCGCTTCTGGCACAATGAGACACTGTGACGGAAGCCAGAGCACACAGAAATGCCAATTACCTTCCCATCACAGCGGTACCTATTTATCTACTTGCACTGGCGTGCTTTCAAACTGCTAGGTTGGCAGGAGCTGGGACAGAGCAACGGGAGCTCACCCCGCCGCGGGGATTCGAACCGCCAACCTTCTGATCGGCAAGCCCAAGAGGCTCAGTGGTTTAGACCACAGCGCCACCCATGTCATTATACATACTATTCCAATGAAGCGAGAAAAATGTCTATTTGTTCCATTAATTTATTAGTGCAATTTACTTGTGTGCTCTGATAACAGATTAGCTTAATCATTCTCAACGTGGTCCATTTTTTTTCAATCCCTTTGAACATAGTAGGTGATTAATTCCCCGCCCCCCAGTTATTTGCAATTATTTTTGTCGTAGTGCTCAAATCAATTACCACCAAATTCTAGAGACAAATTATGTCATGACATCAAGGGGCAAACTGGGTGGGCTTTTAGCAGTTTTTCAGATTGTGTGCTTTGGGGTAGGTGTTTGTGTCAGTTTTGTCCCTCATTTTTCCAATCTTAAATTCAGCTTTCTCCGTTTCTACATCAGTTTGTGAATATTTTTTAAAGCTCTTGTGGAATTTCATCAGCACTTTTGGTTTGGCTTTCCCCTCATATATAGGTTTGTATGTGATTTTTGCTTAATATACACACGTTTGCAGAGCGATTTTCTGGCTTTTGACTGCACCTGAAGCAAAATGTCTTGAGCTTTGCCTGTTCTTAAACAGAGCAGCTTCAAGGGAAGAGGCCCAGTGGCAAACTGGAGCAGAGGCAACTTATGATGAAAGCAGAGGTAGGAAGCCTTTTTTAGCCAAGGACCACATTTCTTTCTGGAAAACCTTCTGGGGGCCACATGCAAGTGCTGGGCAGGGCCAGAGGCAAAAGTTGTTGTTGTTGCTGTTGTTGTTGTTGTTGTTGTTGTTGTTGTTGTTGTTGTTGTGCTGCCATCTGACTTGTGCTGCCCTAGCCACTCTGGGCTGCTTCCAACGAATTAAAACATGATGTTGGGGGAAATGGAGGGCACAAGGAGAAGGGGACAACAGAGGACGAGATGGTTGGATAGTGTTCTTGAAGCTACCAGCATGAGTTTGACCAAAGTGTGGGAGGCAGTGGAAGACAGGAGTGCCTGGCGTGCTCTGGTCCATGGGGTCATGAAGAGTCGGACACGACTAAACGACTAAACAACAACAACAACAAGAAGAAGACATCATACGGACAGATCCTGAAGCTGAGGCTCCAATACTTTGGGCACCTCATGAGAAGAAAAGACTCCCTGGAAAAGACCCTGATGTTGGGAAAGATTGAGGGCACAAGGAGAAGGGGATGACAGAGGACGAGATGGTTGGACAGTGTTCTCGAAGCTACCAGCATGAGTTTGACCAAACTGCGGGAGGCAGTGGAAGACAGGAGTGCCTGGCGTGCTCTGGTCCATGGGGTCACGAAGAGTCGGACACGACTAAACGACTAAACAGCAACAAAGACATCAAACATTAAAAACTTCCCTAAACAGGACTGCCTTCAGATTTCTCCTAAAAGTCAGATAGATGTTTATTTCCTTGACATCTGGTGGGAGGGAGTTCCACAGGGCAGGAGCCACTACCGAGAAGGCCCTCTGCCTGGTTCCCTGTAACCTCATTTCTTACAGAAGGCCCTCGGAGCTGGATCTTAGTGTCTCGGCTGAATGATGGGGGTGGAGACACTCCTTCAGGTATTCAGGGCCTTTAAGGTCAGCACCAACACTTTGAATTCTGCTTGAATTCTGGGAGCCAATGTAGATTCTTTAGGACCAGTGTTATGTGGTCCCGGCGGCCGCTCCCAGTCACCAGTCCGTCAGCCGCGTTCTGGATTAGTTGTCGTTTCCGGGTCACCTTCTAAGATAGCCCCACGTAGAGTGCATTGTTTCCCACCAGAAAGCTATCTCAACATTCACCGCTAATTGGGAAAGATCTCTTTATTCCATGTTCCCATGCGATTTGAAAAAAGATAAGGTGAGAATAATGATAGCCTACCCTTCCAACAATGAGTGCAATTTGACAGGTCTTTTTAACTGCCTACAGTGCAGGTGTGAAAAGCGATTGCTATCAGCACCTCTGATGAGGCCTGGAAGCCTTTCGTCGGCACGATTAATGAAATTAATGAAATTCTAAATAATAATTTCCCCCGAGCTCTGTACATGCTTCCCTTGGTTCAGGGAAAACTCTAATAAACATCTCTTCCCCAAAGCAATAAATATAAATTGCCAGTTGTTATTTCACTAAAAATACATCGTTATTTAGCTCAGAGTATTCCTGATGCTGGCTTTAATTAGCTGATTGTTATCGAGGCATCTGCCAATAATTCTAATACTATTAATAACTGCCAATAGTTCTAATACTGCTGGGAAGAAGGGGGTCATTTCGTTGACTACAATATTATATGTTTGTAGGGGTCAGACTCCTATGAGTTTGATGTGTGTGTGTGTTAAAACTGAGGCCCGACGAATAATCTCTGTTAGAATTTAATTAAGTCCAGTGAGCGGTAGGATTTAATTAAGCCCTGTGTGTTAATGTTGATGTCAGATCCTTTTTTATTAAACTGGGTATAAGGCCTATGTCTGTATTTGAGCTGTGTGCTAGATGCTGTTCATTCTCTGGAACTGGCATGTGTGAAAGAACTAATTTAGCTGGGCAAACCTCCTAAACTGTATAGTGGACGCTTCTTAATCCTAGGAAATCAACATGTTTTAAAATATAATTAAGTCAGACTGCTCCCCTTTGAGGTGTTAGCCTGGGGTAGTGGGTTGTTAGCGTAACAACAGATCCAAGGAATGGGGCCTCTACCTGTGTTAGAAAACTCCAGTGCTTAGGTTAGCAAGAGAAAGCTGCTAGTTATGTGAGCTAGGAAGGTAAGCTTCAGAGCAAGGATGTTGTTGCGTCGATGGGAGAAGCAGGACCGCCTTGGAATGTTGATGCTCTGGGAGACGAAAGATGAAGAGATGAAAGCAGTTATGATTAAAGGGGAACAAGATATAGGTTATAATATTATGTTGGAAGATTGGGAAAGGTTATGGAAAACTGATTTGAAATTTACAGATTGTTCCTTATTGAAAGAAAACTATATGAAAATGATGTATAGATGGTATATAACACCAGTACAATTAGGGAAAATGTACCAAACCAGTTCAAAACTGTGTTGGAAATGTAAGGAAAAAGAAGGGACTTTTTATCATATGTGGTGGGATTGCAGCAAAATTTTTAAAAAATTGGGAAATAATATATAATGAGTTGAAGAAAATGTTCCATTTAACATTTGTGAAAAAGCCTGAAGCTTTCTTGTTAGGGATTGTGGGGAAAGACCTGCCAAAGAAACTAAAAAAATATTTTCATGTATGTGACAACGGCGGCAAGAGTCTTAATAGCACAAGGATGGAAGAATGAGGAAATCCTGACTAAAGAATTGTGGCAAGAAAAATTGATGCACTATGTGGAATAGGCAAAATTGACACAAACTATGTGACAAGGATAAAGTCTTTAAAGATGAATGGGAACCTTTTACGAAGTATTTGAAGAAACAACAAAATGAACTGGACTCCTTGGCAGGTTTTGAATAAACATTCACAAATTCTTTATTGGTAATATATAGATAGACAAATGGAAGATTTTTACAATTTTATAACATGCAGATCAAATTATGTGTTGAGAAACCAGAGAGAGGAGCTGAGGGAAGTCTCGGGGGTGAGTAGGAGGGAGTGTATTCTTTTTTCTTTTTTAGGGGGGAGGGGAGGGGAAATGGGGGGCAATAATGGGGATGGTGTATTTTTGTTAAAATTGTCGTGTTTGGAATCAATTTATAATGAACTCAAATATTTAGGTATACTTTCCCCAAAAGACCGGAAGCGTGTCTATTAGGTTTAATAGGAATGGAAATTAAAATGGGAGACCAAAATCTGTTCATGTACGCTACGGCCACCGCAAGAACCCTCCTGGCCAAAGATGGAAAACACAAGACATACCAACCATCCAGGAGTGGCAGGTGAAGTTGACAGAATACGCAGAACTTGCCAAATTGTCGGGGAGGATCCGGGACCAGGAAGACCAAAGATACCAAAATAATTGGAGTAAATTTATTGAATATTTAAAGGAGAATTGTAAAGAGGTCAAGACACTAGCAGGATTGACATAATACCTTCAATGTATAATAGTACTATTGTGAGAATGATGTGCGCGATAGAAAGGGGTTAAATATACCAATTGCAGGGAGAGAGGGGAGTCGCAACTCGGCAGAGTCAAAGCGAATGTATGGCATTAACATGGTTTGTTGGAAAAGAATATGTAAGGAAAACAATAAAAATTTACTTGAAAAAAATTGTCGTGTTGGAATTCCTAATAAAAACATTTATTTAAAAAAGGGGGGAATGTTGATGCTCTGAACCCCTCTATGGCAGGCTCAGGTTGTATAGAACTATAAATAAGCCACATATCATAAAGACACCACAGTCTCCACTGTGCCCCATTGTCCCAAAGGAAAGGCAGACTTTCGCTAGCACACCTAGAACTCCCTGGAATCTTGAATCACTCAGAGATTTGGGGTGGCATATAACAATATTCATTTACTTTAGGTAAAAGAAAAAGAAATATTTCTTCCCTACCAAATCCATCTGTTGTGGGCAGATCTCTCTCTTTGCGGCAACAGGTAATAAAAAAAATGGGCAATAAAACACAGACATTAGATCTACACGTTAAAACAAGCCTTCACAGAGCTTTACAGAGTCTGAAATTAATTTTTAAAGGGCTGGATTGAACTTTGTGAATGTCAGGAATATCGGACCAATATCATGACTGCTACCAGGCCACCAGCCATTTGAAATAGGGTGTGATTTCCTGGTACCGGCTGATGCCAGCAGTGAAGCTGGCAGCAGGGGGTGATGGGTGGGTAAGAGGGTGCCAAGGCCAGCATCATCACTGGTGGGTGCTGCCAGGTCACTGGACCCTGTGAAGCTGCCTGAGGATGCAGCTGGCGATGCTGCTGCTGGGTTGAATGGCACAACTGAACAGGCTACTCCAGAATAAGAATCAGAGTAGCAAAGTGTTGGAAGGTTGGGCGAAACTCAGCTTGCAGAAGAGGGGTTAAGACAAATAGAATTGTTTGCACCCAGGACTCCTTTGGAAGCACAAGCCGGATATACCGTATTTTTCGCTCTATAAGACACACTTTTCCCCTCCTAAAAAGTAAGGGGAAATGTGTGTGCGTCTTATGGAGCGAATGCAGGCTGCGCAGCTTTCGTTGAAGCCAGGAGAGCAAAGGGATTGGTGCGCACCGATCCCTCTTGCTCTCCTGGCTTCGCTTCGCTGGAGAGGCGCTGCGCAGCTTTCCCTCAGCGAAGCGGGAGGAGAAATGGAAGGGGCTCCATTTCTCCTGCTGCTTCGCTGAAGGGGCGCTGCGCAGAGAGGGAGAGAATATTTTTTCTTCTTATTCTCCTCCTCTAATACTAGATGCGTCTTATGGTCGGGTGCGTCTTATGGAGCAAAAAATACGGTATATGGGAGGAGGAGGAGGGATTTGATTTACTACTTGGTAAAATTACTCATCACTATTTGCTCTTTGCCTTTTGAAAATTTGGGTAAGATCGGAATAATTTGCTTTCTTGACCAACATTTTAGGAACCCCTGTCTTTAAGTAATACTCGTTGCCATTCCATTATGAAGGTTCTGGCACTGCATTTTCTTTTTCCAGGCACAAAGACTGGCCTCCATCTCCCCGTTCTCCTCCTGTCATTTCTGGGAGCCCGTATTTATTCATCTCAGCCTCTCCGCATTCCCCTCTTTAAAGCCTTCTCCCTTCTGCTTTCACAAAGCACCATGCCTCTCAATTTTCATGGGCCATCTTTGAAATGAGTACAAATGAGTCTGGAATCCGAAGGCTCCGGCATTTCTATTGACATATGTAAGTATTAATGACTGGTGGTGGACGAGGCTCCTGGACATCTGGCGTCACATGATCCCTACATCTTGGGAAACCTCTGATGCAAATCCCACCTGTGAGCAGGTTACTTGCTACTGCCCGTATCCTCTAGCACATTTTAAAAGACTGCTGCTAGCTACTGCCACTGAGATTCTGTTTGCTGGAGGGTATGCATTTTATTTAGTTTCCAGATGTTGTAAAATGCATACCCTCCAAGATTCCACCAATTAAAAAGTAATAATGACACACTTGTATTAACACCTTGATTCCCAGAACGTAGATAAGGAGTGAGGAATTTCGGGCCTAGGAGCCGATGAGGCTCTATCCCACCCTCAGGAAAGCCTATGCCAGGCTTCCCCAACCTCGGCCCTCCAGATGTTTTTGGCCTACAACTCCCATGATCCCTAGCTAGCAGGACCAGTGGTCAGGGATGATGGGAATTGTAGTCTCAAAACATCTGGAGGGCCGAGGTTGAGGAAGCCTGGACTATGCCATTCAGGCCCTATTGCCCCTGCTATGTCCCCATTGTGAAATGACGTGTAGATCCAGAACTGGCCTCCGCAGTCACTTACTGTCAGGAGACAGAAGAAACAATCCCCACGGCAGGTTGCCTGGAATGGATAAGACAAGGAAAAGTCCTTACCATCTGCTTTTTATTCAATATTTACAGAGAGAGGCTTGAGAATGCAGGCTCTTGGGAAAATAGCGTTGACCTGAGGAAATGCCTACACCCCCTTTTCTCCCACTTCCTCATTCAGTTGCCCCTTAGGGCCATCTGTCTCTGAGCTCCTTGCTCTCCTACTTTTAAGGCTCACCGGGTTCTGGGAGATGGTGGGTCTGGAATGCTTTCTAGTGATAACATGTCAGCCAGCTGCCTTCTCCTCTCCCAACTTTTCCCCTCATCTTCCTCTGAGTGGTGACTTCCCTCAAACCGCTGTTGTAATTCTGAACTGTCTTCTTCTTCTCTGGAAAGGTCAGGCTGGGGAGGCGGTCTCCACCATTCCTCCCCTGAGCAGTCCCTGACACTTATGGACTCACTGTTAAGACTGCGTTCATGGAAGACAATCTTACTCAGCTACGAGTGATCACCAAAGAAGAAGAGGCCCCTTCTCAGCTCCCTACTTTGCTGATTTTACCTGGCTGGACTGTGTCCTTGAACTATATGATAAGGCGTCTCACTTACCTGAATGGAGGATGAAGATTGTGCCACACCCATCACTGGTGTCTCTGGAGAAAAAGGTGAGCTAGTGGTGGCATGGTGGAAGCACATAAAACTATGCACAGAATGGAGAATGTGCATGTTGTTGTTTAGTCGTTTAGTCGTCTCTGACTCTTCGTGACCCCCTGGACCAGAGCACACTAGGCACTCCTGTCTTCCACTGTCTCCCCAGTTTGGTCAGACTCATGTTTGTAGTTTCGAGAACACTGTCCAACCATCTCGTCCTCTGTCGTCCCCTTCTCCTTGTGCCCTCCATCTTTCCCAACATCAGGGTCTTTTCCAGGGAGTCTTCTCTTCTCATGAGGTGGCCAAAGTATTGGAGCCTCAACTTCAGGATCTGTCCTTCCAGTGAGCACTCAGGGCTGATTTCCTTAAGAATGGAGAGGTTTGATCTTCTTGCAGTCCATGGGACTCTCAAGAGTCTCCTCCTGCACCATAATTCAAAAGCATCAATTCTTCGGCGATCAGCCTTCTTGGTGGTCCAGCTCTCACTTCCATACATCACTACTGGGAAAACCATGGCTTTAAATATACAGACTTTTGTTGGCAAGGTGATGTCTCTACTTTTTAAGATGCTGTCTATGTTTGCCATCGCCTTTCTCCCAAGGAGCAGGCGTCTTTTAATTTCGTGACTGCTTTCACCATCTGCAGTGATCATGGAGCCCAAGAAAGTAAAATCTCTCACTGCCCCCATTTCTTCCCCTTCTATTTGCCAGGAGGTGATGGGCCCAGTGGCCACGATCTTCGTTTTTTTGATGTTGAGCTTCAGACCATATTTTGCGCTCTCCTCTTTCACCCTCATTAAAAGGTTCTTTAATTCCTCCTCACTTTCTGCCGTCAAGGTTGTGTCATCTGCATATCTGAGGTTGTTGATATTTGTTCCGGCGATCTTAATTCCGGCTTGGGATTCATCCAGCCCAGCCTTTCACATGGAGAATGTGCATAGCGAAAAGTTTTTCTCCCTCTCTCATAACACTGGAACGCATGGACCTGCAGTGAAGCTGGAAGCTGGGTGATTCAGGATGTATAAAAGAAAGGACTTCTTCACAAGGTGCACAGCTAAAAGTCAGTCCTAGAAGATTCAATGATGGCCAGCATCTTGGATGGTTTTAAAAAAGGATCAGACTCATTTGTGGAGGACATCAATGACTACTAGCCACAATGGCTATCCTTAGCCTCCACAGACTGTTTAAAGTGGCACCTTAGCACATGTATGGTGTGAATGTGGTCTAGATTAGGCGTATGGAATCTCAGACACGGGCCTCTGTATATCTCCACAAGATGCCCTCCTTCCCCAGATACACTTTGTATAGTAAGGTTACCAGATTTTTTTCAATGAATCCGGGGACACTTTTCAACGTCTTACTAAATCGATGGATTTTGTCAGGGGACTGATTTGTAAATCTGGGGACTGTCCCCGGGAAACGGGGGTGTCTGGTAACCTTATCATGTATAGCTCCTCAGGCCATCACCCTAACTAGCCCCCTACTTCAAACACCTCTTATCTGGTTGGAACGGAGTCAATGAATGAAAACAGGGGCAGAGACTCATTTTTCATCTTGTTCCTTTCTGGGCAGCCTTTCAGAGACAACATTCCAGAAGTGGGCAGGTCCAGAGGCAAAAGTGGGTGGAGCAAGAAATGGAAAATGGACCTTTGTGTGATAGCCTGATTTCTACACACACACACACACACACACACGACCCTCTATAGTGGCGTAGCATGGGGGGCCACGTAGGGATGCGGGTGGCGCTGTGGGTTAAACCACAGAGCCAAGGACTTGCCGATCAGAAGGTCCGCGGTTCAAATCCCCATGCCGGGGTGAGCCCCGTTGCTCGGTCCCAGCTCCTGCCAACCTAGCAGTTCGAAAGCACATCAAAGTGCAAGTAGATAAATAGGTACAGCTCTGGTGGGAAGGTAAACGGTGTTTCCGTGCGGTGCTCTGGTTCGCCAGAAGCAGCTTAGTCATACTGGCCACATGACCCGGAAGCTGTATGCCAGCTCCCTCAGCCAATAAAGCGAGATGAGCGCCACAACCCCAGAGTCGGCCACGACTGGACCTAATGGTCAGGGGTCCCTTTACCTTTACCTTTTATGGGGGGCCAAAGGGGCGGTCAGGGGAACAAAAGTTCAACACCTGGTGCTGCCTCAATATAGCTGTGCGCTTCTGTCGCTGGGCTCCTTTGAAAACAGCTTCTTCTTGCGAACCAATAAATGACCTCTCCAGGCAATGATACAACTCTTCTTTCCTTATCTCTGTCTCAGGCGATCTCCTGGGTGATGTGGACGCCATTAGGCACTTGAATGCGCATGCGTACTCCGTCTGTTTCCCTCCTTCCCACCACCCCGCCACGTGGCCCTGGGCACTGGCAACCCACATTATGCCACTGCCTGTCTAATCCTCCATCCAGGCAAGCAAGGGTCATTATCAGAGTTCCAGGGCACATTACAGCCAGGCAAAACAAGGTAGGCTGGTGAGGTGTGTGGTCTGGAGAAAGTATGTTTGGCTGGGGAGAGGGTGTGGCCTGAAGAGAGTGCTCAAGGGCTTCATTTGGCCCTCGGGCCCTTGCTCAATGCATAGTGCCCACTACTGTTCATCAGCGTAGGACCATGATATCACATCACACAAACGCACGCACACTCAAATACACATTGCTGGCCATGTATCCTTGAATCCCAGGGGAGGGAAATTCTGCGCACAATTTGCTAGTTTTTATCAGAGAAGAACTGGCACCACATTTTCTCTGCTAGAAGCATCCAAATCTAGCAACAGGTGGAAACCCTTCTCTATTTCACTTTGCCTGAAAACTGCCTGATCCTTGACATGTAATTTTTATTATTTTTTTGGCAGGGAGGGATGGGGTGGCTTGGTATCTCAACAAGGCTCTGATCTTCTGCCGTTTGATGTATCTGCTTCTGACTGTCTGCAGACCAAATACCACAATTAATCTATGAAATAGTTCTGCCGGGAGGCCTGGACGCTTAAGAAGCATTCCTTGGAGAACGCTACGCCATGTCAGCGATGGCTGCTTTGTAATGACTTTCTCCCTTTCTAGATGTTCTTCATCTGCTATGTCTTCGTGAACAGTGGAATAAGCTATTCCTGTACTGTTAGACACTATTGATGTACAAGAACTCCCTGTCCATGAGGAGGATAAGCACGAGACTCTTAATCTCAGGGTCATAAGAAAGATTCCTGCATGATGATCTGCATGGTCCCTTCTATGACATGGTCCCTTCCAACTCTATGGTCCCTTCCAACTCTATGGTCCCTTCCAACTCTATGATTCTAAAGCATTAGGGGAAGAGTTGCAGCTCAGCAGTTACAGCATCTTCTTTGCACGCAGAAGCTGTTGATGTAATGCAATAGTAGTAGTAGTAGTAATAATAATAATAATAATAATAATAATAATAATAATAATAATTTATTTATACCCCACCCATCTGGCTGGGTTTCCTCAGCCACTCTGGGAGGCTCCCAACAGAATATTATTATTATTATTATTATTATTATTATTATTATTATTATTCATAAAACGATAAAACATCAAACATTAAAAATTTCCCAAAACAGGGCTGCCTTCAGATGTCTTCTAATGTGAACAATAGGTTAAATCACACAATAGGGATGTGGGTGGTGCTGTCGTCTAAACTACTGAGCCTCTTGGGCTTGCTGATCAGAAGGTTGGCGGTTCGAATCCCCGCAGCAGAGTGAGCTCCCGTTCCCCTGTCCCAGCTTCTGCCAACCTAGCAGTTCGAAAGCACGCCAGTGCAAGTAGATAAATAGGTACCACTGCGGCGGGAAGGTAAATAGCATTTCCGTGCGCTCTGGCTTCCGTCACGGTGTCCCGTTGCTCCAGAAGTGGTTTAGTCATGCTGGGCACATGACCCAGAAAGCTGTCTGTGGACAAATGCCAGATCCCTCACTCTGAAAGCAAGATGAGCGCCACAACACCATAGCCGCGTTCGACTGGACTTAACTGTCCAGGGGTCCTTTACATTTTACCTTCCCTAAATCACACAATACTTGTTCTCCTGCCTTGAGGAGCACATCCCCACGTCTGGCTGTTTTGAGAGGAGGGTGCCAGGTGCAGTCGGTTAACAGAGCAACAGAGTAAGATCGAGTGTATGACTTGCTGAGTCATTCACCCTCCCATTGCCTACATGTAGAGACAGGCATAATACCCTCTAGGGCATTGATTCATTATGGTCCTGTCTTGTCCATGAGCTTTCCTGTGTGCTGTCAGGGTGTCAGGATGCTGTCAGTGGCTCCCAGCTGGTTGCCCAGGAAATTATAAAGACAAGAAAAAATTTCTTACAGTCCATTTTTATTTCAATCTTTACAGAGGGAGGATATAGAATCCAGCCTCATTCATCTCCTCTACAGGTGCTGCTACCTGCCCTCTGTCTTTGAGCTCTTTGCTCTCCTACTTTTAAAGCTCGCCGTGTTCTGGGAGATGGAGGGTCTGGAATGCTTTCTAGTGATAATGTGTCAGCCAGGTGTTGTTCCGGCTCTCCCATGATTTTCCAGCTTTCGCCCTCATCTTCCTCTCAGCTGGGACCTCCCTCAAACCCCTGTTGTAAATCTATACTGTCTTCTTCTTCCTCCTCCCTTGAAGGGTCGGGATGGGGAGGCGGTCTCCACCATTCCTCCTCTGTCCAGTTCCTGACACAGTGTCTGACCGCATCTGTGAGAGTCACGGGACGAGGCTGTGGGTTTTACACAGCAGCGTTATCCAGCGTGGTGATACTCCTAATAGATCTCTCTGTACATATGTATCTTTACTTCAAAGACCAGAAGAATTGTATATAGTAGATAGTAGTGTTTAGCTTTGTCTTGTGTCTGAACAAATGTATGAACAACTTGCATATAAATGCATACTTGCCATGGACATGTTCAATGATATTTGGAATCCATTCTTACAAATACTGTAATAGGTCAAGAGCTGGTGAAGTACAATAACAACCTTGTAAAGTATACAGTTTTAGGTGCCCCACCCCCTTTATTTCACCTTCTACACAGGTTCTGTTTCTCTTTTTCTTTTCCTCTTTTTTATTTACGTCTCACCATGTTTAGTGCACATATAATTACCATATTTTTTGCTCTATAAGACTCACTTTTTCCCTCCTAAAAAGTAAGGGGGAATGTGTGTGCGTCTTATGGAGCGAATGCAGGCTACGCAGCTATCCCAGAAGCCAGAACAGCAAGAGGGATTGCTGCTTTCACTGCGCAGCGATCCCTCTTACTGTTCTGGCTTCTGAGAGTCGGAATATTTTTTTTCTTGTTTTCCGCCTCCAAAAACTAGGTGCGTCTTGTGGTCTAGTGCGTCTTATAGAGCAAAAAATACGGTACCGTATGTGCTTTTTCAACTCTCAATAAAGATTTTTATTTCTTTTTTAAAAAAAAAATATCACTGGGAGCTGGACTAGATGGCCCTTATGGTCCCTTCCAGGACTACAGTTCTATGTTTCTAAGTGCTGCCAGTCAGTGCAGACAATATTGAACTGGGAGGACCAATAGTCTGAATCGCTATAAGGAAGCTTCCTACATTTCTATCCAGAAATGCAAAGGAGTTGAAGCTCTCTCTATCGCAGAATAGCACCAGCACATCTACATATGTGAGCTCTCAATGACTATTGCAAGGCATCTATTAAAGCTGTTTAATCTGAGTTCCGACACGCGCAGGCACATCCCTGGGGCGGTTGGGCTGCATGCCCTGAAATGAGCTTGGAGGAAGGTGGGACTCCTTCCCGATTTCACAGCATCCTCAAGGACTTGGGGCTTGTGTATGAGCACACAGCCAATTCAAGGTAGTACATGGGTTGTTATTCTATTTTTATTTTTTATTTTAATTGCCGATGCTTAATAACGACTTAATACCTTAATTAGGGGCATGGAGAACGTAATTGTAGATTTAGCTAATATTTAATACTTTAATGGAAACAGAACACTTAAAAGAATTATTTAAGGTTAAAAAATGTATACACATGTACATGCAGACAACCAATTATAGAAGAATTCGAAAGTATCAAATTCTTAAACCGAGCGTACAATGGAAAAAGAGGATCGGTGGTTATATCCATGTTTCCTCATCACCCCCACAATTTGGCTCCATCATAGAATCACTGAATTGTGGAGGTGGAAGGAAACCCAAAGGCCATCTAGTCTAACTGCCTGCAATGCAATTCATGTATGCCAAATCCCATGTCTAACATGGAATCAGGAACCCCGAGAATCGTAGCTTTGTTTTTTAAAGCAAGTTTAGATACATAGGAAACTGCCTTCTACCAGGTTAGACTTCATGCCCATCTAGACCACTATTGTCAACTCTGGCTGGCAGCGGCTGTACAGGACCTGACATTTCTAGTCCTGACAGGATCTGAATTTTCATATATGATCTGTTGTTTTTTTACCTTTTTATTTTCTTTTTGCTCCCTTTTTCTTTACTCTGATATCTTACATTTCATTTCACTGTGTTATCATGAATAACATTTTATAGAGGTATAAATAACTGTAAATATGAAAAGAGACAAAATATTCTCTAATTCCTTTTCCTTGGATAGATGTATTTGTTTTCCTCTTTTGTATTTTCTTTTGTTGTGATTATGTATGTATTTTAATTTGTATTGAATAAAAAATTTATTTAATATAAAAAAGACAGCTGTTAGGAGACCCCTATTCCCCCTACCAGAACTACAAGTCCCAGAGTGATTTAACTATCTCTCTCTCTCTTCAAAGGGAACTCTGAGAAGTGTAGCTCTGTGAGGGGAATAGGGAGGGTCTCCTAACAACTCTCCACACTCTTAACAAATTACACTTCCCATGATTCTTTGTGAGAAGCCATGACTGTTTAAAGTGGTATCATAGTGTGTTAAATGCATTATATGAATGTGGCTTTAACCTTGGCTAGTGTAGCTTTTTAGCTGACTGGAAGAATGGAGCTGCTGAATTGCAACTCATTACCAAACTTAAAACCATGGAGAGACCTGGTCTGAACAAAGACATTGGATTCTTATCTCATTATACATGACTACGCCATTTTTCACCTTCTCACCCCTTGCCTTTTCCTGTAAGACCTATTGCAGTCGTTAAGAGTCGTCAACAGGCTCATCTCAGCTACCTGCCAATCTCCCATTCCCACCACCCTTCTGAGTAATACCCCTCCCCACCTTCTCACTATATAGAAGGATCTGGCAACTTCTGTTTCAGTGTATCTGAAGAAGTGTGCATGCACACGAAAGCTCATACCAAGAACTAACTTAGTTGGTCTTTAAGGTGCTACTGGAAGGAATTTTTTTATTTTGGAAGAATGGAGACGGCCATCTTGAAAACCCAGTTGCCTCAGTTATGTTCCATGCCACCTCCTCTGCCTTGGGAATCCAACCCTTAACCCATCCGTCCGACAACACTTGGCTGGAAAGCCAAGGTCTAATCTCCTGGCCGTTTTTCTTTCTTTCTTTGGGAAAAAAATAAATAAAATAAAACCACCCTGTCATTAACAAATGAGGCCCAGGCCTTGATTAATTCTGCAGGTTTCTTCCATTAGAAGCCACTACATCATTGTTGCCAAACAGTCTTCCCCCACCCCCTTCCCCTTCAGAGCTGACCTTCTTCCCATCGTTTGGCCATTTCCCTTGGCTGTGGAAGTTATTATAGGCTGGTTATTTGAAAGACCTGGAAGCTGGGGCAGCCTCTGCTTCCTTTCATCTGAGGCTCTGCGCCTCCTCAACCCTTGGCAGTTTGGAAGGATGGTGGAAGTAATTAATGGCTGAGGAGGAGAAGAGGAGGTGCTCCCAAGAGTCAAAAATTCCTCTTGACAATGACCACATGTCTGAGACTTGGCTACCAGTACACCTGGCCTAAGATTAGTCTCCATGGCACATGTAGGCAACATTTGCACCATACATTTAAAGATCCATGATTCCACTTTAACAGTCATGGTTCTCCTCACCCCCCAAAGAATTCTGGGAGCAGCAGTTGATGAAGCGTTCTAAGAGGTGCTTTGTTGTTGTTTAGTCGTGTCTGACTCTTTGTGACCCCATGGACCAGAGCACGCCAGGCACTATCTGCCTGTTGTCTTTGTCCATGGAGTTTTCTTGGCAGGGATACTGGAGTGGCTTGCCGGTTCCTGCTCCAGGTGGATCACGTTTGGTCAAAACTCTCCACTATGACCTGTCCATCTTGGGTGGCCCTGCATGGCATAGCTCATAGCTTCTCTGAGTTATTCAAGCCCCTTCGCCACGGCAAGGCCGTGATCCATGAAGAGGTGCTAGGAGGCCCCTATTCCCCATAGAAGTCCTAGGCTGCTTTAACAATCCATCTCTTCCCAGGGAACTCTGGGAATTGCATATCTGTGAGAGGAATGACTGGATGCCTCTCATTGGCTCTGTCTTCAGCTACTCTTGAGTTCACTGTCTTCTGCTTCCCAGTCTATCCCAATGAGCACCACCAACCATCACTGGTTTGTTGGCTCAGCCACATTTCTGTTTGTTCCATGTTTTCTTCTGCGCCCCATGATTTGTAGGCATGGGTCTGAGAGCTTTTACTTTTGTTTTCTTCACCTCTGAATCGGAGCGCATGTCAATATGCAGAAAACCCAATCTGTGTTTGTTCTGATTCAGTGCTGAGCAGCGCGTTTTCGTGGGAAATGTGGTGGGACCAGTGCCAGATTTACGTATAAGCTAAACAAGCTATAGCTTAGAGCCCCACTCTCTTCGGGGGGGCCCAAAAGATTAAAGGGAAAACAAACTGGATATACATTTCCAAAATATAAGATAAAAAACAAATAAAATAAAACCTACATACAGCAACAGTGTGTTGTGTAGGCTCCTATGTTGTAAGTCATGGGCCCTGCCTGCTAGCCTGCTCCCTAAAATATCACTGGTTTGCTCATTTCTATATATAGGGTGCCTACATTCTACATGTGCAAATGGCTTTAGATACATATTAGGTCCATAAATTACCATATAGCATATATTCAACACAAAAAAACAATGAAAACTTGTTGTTGACACAGAACAGCTGGACATATAAAGGGCCCCATTACCTTCATTAGCTTAGGGCCTCATCAAACCTAACCCCAGCCCTGGGTGGGACAAAAGAAAAACATGTTGCATCCATTCTTAGGAATCATGGGACAAACCAGAACTGCTGATGAGCCCCAAGTTTTAGGGAGTTTGTGCTTAGCAGGACCCGGCACTTGAGGGGAGAGATGGGAAGAGGAAACAAGACAGAAAAAGAAGATGTTGAGAACTTGACTGGAGGTTATGAACAAAGCTCTTTTCTTAAAGAAATCACCAGAACCCAATTCTCATGGATGAAAGGAGTGGAGATGCAAATGTGTTGCTTCATTGTGAGCATAAAGTGAGCATAAGCTCTCCCTGGTCATCTTGTAAACTAGCTAGGATTTAAAACACACACACACAGGCTATATTCTGAGAGAAATAGGGGAAACCTTGACTGACAGCTATTGGCCATAGGAGACTTAAACCACATGAGTGATGTCAGCTGGTGGAAGGCCAAGGGATGGTCGGCTGTTCCAAAGAACTGTGCCCTCTCCTCTTAGATTTGTCATTGACGTGCATTGTTATCTGCAAAGGGGGTGGAGGAGAGAATGTAACCAGAAACACATTTTTAAGTGAAGGACTGACCTTTGAGGAATCAGGAAGATGTTTTGAGTCTGGCCAGCTGTGCGGGTGTCTGCCTCTCTGGGTTAAGCTAGATGGAATGGTTTCTAGTGGGGTTTCCCCATTTGGAACACAGAGGGAGCCTGACCCTCAGAGGCTCAGTGCAGGCAATATTTTAAAACATCATCCATCTCTTTGCAAGTTCTCTGCTCATGCTAGCAGTGATTAAGCACAAGTAGGGCATTTTCAGGTACTTAAAAGATCCGGGGCAGAGACTCCTGACCAGGGATGGATGAATCTTTCAGCTTCTCATTTTTTCCAAACTTATATTCATTTCTCCAGCAGCAGTCTGGGACTACAAAAAGAAAAAGATTTCATATAACTGTTGGAAAGAACAGAAGAATAATTAGGACTCTGTTCAAAGATATTCAAAAAGCATTCCCTCACTGTATCTTTTTTTTTAAAAGATATTTATTAAAGGTTTTAAACAATAAATCACCAGACACATAAAACACCATCACCAACATAAAGCAAACAAAAAAGAAAAGAAAAGCAAAAACATTAACACAGAATAGATAAAATACAACATAATCAAGTGTCAAAAAACCATATTTCCAAAGCCTTTTGGACTTCCTCACATCTCCCTTCCCTGCGTTCCCATTTATAAAGTTATAAACAGCAATTCTTCACCTTCTTTCGATTCTTATTTTCTAGTTTTCAAATGTTATGTCTCCAATTTTGAATATTATTATCAGATACTTAAGTAATTAAATTTGACATAATATTAATCAAAATTTCATCACTATTCTTATGTATCACTTATTTTCATACTTCTTTCAACTAGGTTATTGGTGCCATATTATTCTATCCTGCATCACCTTAACATTCATACAGTTTACAATATTTTTGCAAATAGTCCTTAAACTTTCTCCAATCCTCTTCCACTGTCTCTACTCCCAGGTCTCGGATCCTGCCAGTCATTTCTGCCAATTCCATATAGTCTATCAGTTGTGTCTGCCATTCTTCCAGGGTGGGCAAATCTTGAGTCTTCCAACATTCCCTCACTGTATCATGCCTCCATCAGCATCCTTACCAGCCAACACAATCCTTAGTGCGATTTCTGTATCCAGATGTTTCATGACGGCAAGGGTCAAAGTAGATGGGCTTTAAGTAAGTTTTTGGATGGTGGTGATGAAACACATTTGTAGACTGTTTCGTGGCATAAACATATTAGAACAGTGTGCAGGGGGAAAGGGGGAAAATACAGAAACGCAAGCTCTCAGAACAATAAAAGCCAGCTCAACAAACTCTAAAACAATAAAGCCACCCATACAAACTCTTAAAAACAACAAAAACATTTCATCAAATATAAAATGACTCAGTTACGCAACAGGGAAAGCCTTCCTAAACAAAAATGTATTCAAGGGGCAGCTAAACATAATCAAACTAGGCGCCTGTCTGACCATTGATTCAGCTGGTGATTGATTCCAGAGAGCTGGAGCTGCACCACTAAAAGCCTGGTTTCTGGTACAGGCTAGGCACACCTCTATTATTTTTTAAAAAATATTTATTGAGATTTTACAGAAAAGAAAAACAGTATAATAAAAAATACAGAAAAAAACAGACATTTAAACAAGTAGAAAAAGAAGGGGGAAAGAAAAAAAAGAAAAAATCAATTTTTCAATATCTTTAGGCTCATTTGCTTATTTCCTTGACCTCCTCACACCTCCCCTTTTTGTATTCCCATTTATTAAATCCTTTCAGCAAATCCTTACCCTCTTTCATTTATCTTTACTCTATATTCTTAACCTATTATAACTATAAATTTTTATCCATATAACTATCTATATTTACATATTCTTATTCGCCTTAATACCAAAACCACTTATTTTCAGTCCAACATCATTTTAACATTCATTAATTTTACAGTATTTCTGCAGATAGTCTTTAAATTTCTTCCAGTCTTCTTCCACCGTTTCTTCTCCCTGGTCTCGGATTCTGCCAGTCATTTCTGCCAATTCCATATAATCCATCATCTTCATTTGCCATTCTTCCAGAGTGGGTAAATCTTGTGTCTTCCAATACTTTGCAATAAGTAATCTTGCTGCTGTTGTAGCATACATAAAAAAAGTTCTATCCTTCTTTGGCACCAATTGGCCGACAATGCCTAGAAGAAAGGCCTCTGGTTTCTTCAGGAAAGTATATTTAAATACTTTTTTCATTTCATTATAGATCATTTCCCAGAAAGCCTTAATCCTTGGGCACGTTCACCAAAAGTGAAAGAATGTACCTTCTGTCTCTTTACATTTCCAACATTTATTATTGGGCAAATGATAGATCAGGCTAGGCACACCTCTAATGTGCTTATAGAGATAGCTGAATCTGTCAATGTTGGTTTCTCTGTTTCTCATTTTCTCCCAGTCCTAAACACAGTACTCTGCATTTCCAAATCACTTTGAGAGAGAGAAATCAAGTCCTCGTGAAGATTCACCTGCATCTTAATGTGACTTTCGCCTTCTGTACACATTTTGTATGCAATTGTGACTCATTTACAACTTCCCCAAACTTAATGCAGTTTTTCTATGTTATTTTCACTCACACCTGCCTTTTTCTGCACACTTTCCCTTGAATATGCACATTTTTGTACCCATGACCTGATCGGAGAGCTGTACTCCAAAATCTTGATAGACACAAATGTCAAAACTGCATTTCAGTTTAAATATTGCCTTAGGAAGTATTGATTATTAAAATGCAAACTGGATTTCAACTCCATCCCCTACCTGTGGAAGAGCAACGGAAAGTTCCTAGTGCAATTTCCATTCCATTTTGGAAGCAAAGCCTTTGAAATTCAGGGGCGGGGGTGAAGATAGATAGATAGATAGATAGATAGATAGATAGATAGATAGATGATAGATAGATAGATAGATAGATAGATAGATAGATAGATAGATGATATATAGAGAAAGAAAGAAAGAAAGAAAGAAAGAAAGAAAGAAAGAAAGAAAGAAAGAAAATAATTTCAGAAACTACACCTGCAGATCAAGAGCAGAGTTGAGCAAAACAGGCCGCCTGAAATTCTCCATCCGGTTTGTGGGTGGAATTGCAGAGGGATCCTTTTTCAGTGAATATTTTGCTGAACATTTCAACCAGTCCTTTGATACTTTCCTGAAACTCAGGCTCACCATGAGCAGCAACAGATGCACAGCTTCTTTCTATGGGGGAGGGCCATAGCTCAGTGGCAGAGAAACTACTCTGCATGTGGAAGATGGCAGGTTCAATCTCTAACATCTCCAGGTTGGGCGCAAAATGTCTTCTGTCTGAAATCCTGAAGAGCGGCTGCCAGTCAATGTATACAATTCTAACCTTCATGCTGACACAGTCTGACACAGCTTCCCATGTTACTTGTTGCCTAAGTTGCTTGTAATTTGTTTGCTTTTGCTGCCACTACAAGGAGCAGACGTAGCATTAAAGCTGTGTCGGCAACCCAGCCGCCATTTTGCATCTGTCACAATACCCCAGGCCTAGCGTCGTTCAAGGGCATATTGGGAGCAAAATAGTCCCCGTTGCAAAACATGGTGGGCTATATTTGGGCAAAGGGACATGGGTGGCGCTGTGGGTTAAACCACAGAGCCTAGGACTTGCCGATCAGAAGGTCAGCGGTTCGAATCCCCGCGATGGGGTGAGCTCCCGTTGCTTGGTCCCTGTCCCTGCCAACCTAGCAGTTCGAAAGCACGTCAAAGTGCAAGCAGATAAATAGGTACCACTCCGGCGGGAAGGTAAACGGCATTTCCGTGCGCTGCTCTGGTTCGCCAGAAGCAACTTGGTCATGCTGGCCACATGACCCGGAAGCTGTCTGCGGACAAACGCCGGCTCCCTTGGCCAATAAAGCGAGATGAGCACCGCAACCCCAGAGTCGGTCACGACTGGACCTAATGGTCAGGGGTCCCTTTACCTTTTATATTTGGGCAAATGGTCCATTTAAAAGGAATCCTTTCCTGAAACGAAGGAAATTCTCAGAAATTTTCCCCAGAACAATCTCCTCTGGTCCTGGAGGCAAAAAGCACTCCTCCCCCCAAACTAAAACTCAGCAATAAACCCAGTGTTTTTAATGCCCTTATACTGGAATTAGTCCAAATTCTTTTCTCTATATGCTGATCAACTCATCAACCTTACAGTATATTGTGTGTGTTTGGCACACGCACAGAGAGAGTTACACACACATGTATGTAAAAAACACAAAATTATGCCTGCAAGCGCCCCGTAAAAGAATTCCTGTGAACAATAAATCAGACACAAAATAATCATTGCCAACTAAAGGACTGTACTTCTCATATTATTAGGCCCTAAGTAATGAAATGTTTTTTCTAGCTTATCGTGTCTACACAAGAGAGGGAGGTGGATTCTTCTTGGGGATATTGAGAGGCTGGTAATCTGAGACTCTTTAAAAACCCTTCAGTGGGCCCAGATTTCCCATAGTTAAGACGCCTCAGCACAGCGTGTTTACAAAGGGCCCCTCGTCCCTTCCTGGATTTACGGTTGGATAACTGGACTGGCCTATATGGATGCCATAATGGGGGCAATTCCCCAAGTCTCTCTGGGGCAGATATTCCTAGCATCTAACTTGACAGACACACAGGAGCTGTGGCTTTCTGCATTCTCCGGAGGGTAATTAGGTTCATTAGCAGGCGATTAATTCCTTTGCTCACCTGCCAAGTTGGGTTTGATCCTTAGGGCTAGGGTTTTTTTTTAAGAACCCCCCCCCCCAAAAAAAAGGAAATACGCTCCAGAACCTGATAAAATTAAGACTGATGTGTAACATGACAGGAACTTAGCTGCACCATTTAATACTTGAGAAAAATAATACCCATAATTGCCACAAAGGGCCATTGGAGAAAGGATACGTAGATGGACCAATGATCTGACTTGGCTGATTAATATGCTACACAGCGCTTAAAATGTGTCTGTGGGAAGGGTGTGTGTTATTGTTCTGCTGTTATACTTATTTTCATGCTTTTATCTTCTATTGTACTCTGTGAAGTGCCCTGAGATATGATGATGAAGATTTAATAATAATAATAATAATAATAATAATAATAATAATAATAATAATAAATATAAGGCAGCTTCCTAAGTCCCCAAACTTGGCTCTGTGGCGAGTGGTTCTGCCAATCAGATTCAGTTCCAATTCAGATTCATGAATCTGATTGAATTACTTTTATTTATTTATAATAGCATCCTCTCTCAAAACATCATGGCAGTGTACAGCAACGTAAAAGCACTCCTGGAAATGACTGGCTGCTCAAGGGACATTTTCAAGGACTGCATAGGCCAGTCAACAAAAAGAAAGCTTCAGGAGACACTTGAAAGTCAAAAGGGAGAGTGTCTGTCTGCTGAAACTCAGCTAGAGGAGTGTTTTAAAGCATAGGATAGGTACAATCACTCTGGTGTCAGTCTGTTTCTGAGCACAATTCAGTGTGTTGGTGCTTACCATTGTTAGAGAAATCAATAAGGCCTAAACTTCTGGACAATCGACAAAGGAATTTTGTTATGGTCAACAGTTATAAGAATACAGAATATGGTTGTCTTAGCATAATGTCACATAATGCTAAGAAAGCTGCCTTGAAAGGGTTTTTAAAAAGGTTTTATAAGGGCAAACCTATTTTAGTAACATGCTAAAACCTTCTTGCAACTTTTGTCGTTTCCCAGTACATTTGAGGAAGCGACTCTCATGCTTCTTGGCACATCATCTACTGTATAGACATTTTGTACATTGTGCAATGTTCAGAGCAGCTGTGGCAAAGATGGGCAAGGAGACCTTTTGGATAGGAGTACTGGGAAAATAAGGTAGGGCCGCTGATACTTGCTTCAGATAATTATCTTGTGGTTTGATTTCCACAATACCAGTAGAACAGCCAGGGACCACTGAAGTCACCAATGGAGGTTCTCTTCCAGATGCTGCTGCCAGTTGAGGTCACACAGGTGAAAACTAGGGGAGATGTTGGTAGGGGCACCCATTTACACAACTCCCTCCCTAAAGTGTCTCGCCTGGCATACACTCTGTCGTCTTTTTGGTGTCAGAAACCAAGACATTTTGGCCTCAGGTTTTTGCAGTTCTGAAGTTCTAAACTATTTTGGCTGAAGCTTTCAACTGCTGGCTTTCTCTTTTGGCTGATCTTTGTTTTGCTAGATCATATTAATTGTAATTGTTGCTTCTATTCAGAAGCTGGGCAGGAGGGGGACAGTCCCAGGAACTGTGAGGGCAATATACAAGCCTATCAATCAAACAAACATATAAATAAAAACAATCCCCACCCACAAAAAACACACTCCCCAAGCATGCAGCTGAAATATAATCTAGTCAAGCTAAATGACTGTGTCTCTCTGGTGTGACTCAGAAACATTTTACCCTAATCTTTAACATGTAAATACAAAGCAGCTCTTTTGTTTGCCAGTCCTCTGGTATGGGGGTGGAGGAGAAATTTGATTCAGTCCACATTTAAAGATAAATTTGCCTAATTTCTGCTTCCCAGAACAATATGTGAACCAAATCACAGCCATCTTTTAAAACTTGCACTTCTCTGAAATTTTTCAATCCCATTCTCCAGCCACGTAAAGTGTACAGTAATGCTTATACACAGATGAAAAGGTGAGTGAAAGTAACATACACAAATGCAGCCAATTAGGGAAAATATAAATATTAGGGAAGGTACACGTTGCAAAAAGGTGTGCATATTAGGAACAGCGGCATACAAAATTGTGTATTTGGGGAGAAATTTACACGAAAATGATGAATTTTCATGAGGACTAGAAAAATAATCTCAGATTGATGTGGAAATGTGGAGAGCCGAACTTAAAATGAGAATTTGTTAGAAACTGAAATGGACAGATTTGTCTGTTCCTCTTTTGGTGCCATTCTCACCCCCCCTTCCCTTGTTTTACTGTTGCCTGGTAACCAGCTACAACACTTTCCTATTTCATGCTGCAAGATTTCAAAAGGTAAAGTGGATTAGGTAAGCCAACAGTCCTAACTAAAGCACTTGGAAGATTGCTGGGGGTGGAGTGGGGAGGTTGAAATAAAGTTTACAGAGATCCTGCCTTTGCCAAATCAGTGTGTTTTTATTTTCATAAATGTGCACTTTAAATTCCTGGCATCAAGCTGTCGAACCCTGGAATCCAATTAAGTCATAGTACACAGAGTTAAAATTCCAAACCTTCCCCACCCATCTCTGAGAAGTGCAAAATCGCAGGCTACTTAATCTCACCATGTTGGTAATTTTCATTGCTGTTTGTACAGCACTTTGAACGTGCAGCGCTACAAGGTTTAAGCACGCTGTTGTTTTAACAACCGATCCCTCATTGGGCAATGAGAATAATTAATCATCATAATCTCCTTCAGAACACACACCACCCCTGCAAAACCCACCTGAGCACCAAAAACACCAGACTAGGTCTCCTTAAAAATGTAGCAAGGGGCTTCACAAGAAGAATTGGCCTGAGCAACAGCGTATTCCAACTTGAACTTTCCCAAAGTGTTCAGGACTACTCTTTATATATAAAATTTATATATATATATATAATTTTAATATAATTTTTATATATATACATATTTGTGTGTGTGTGTGTGATTTTTTTATTAGTTTTCCAATACACCCCCAATAATAGCCAAATTATAACAATAGCAATTAATTCCCAAATTATACAATTATCAAAGTGCCAATCAACCTCCAGTTTTTACATTTTAGTTAAAGTGGTTCTGCATTTGGGTGCATTTCTGATCTTATATCACTGCGTTCCATAATCTTAATTAATGTCAGTTAAATTTCAGTTATAATAATCCCTTAGTCAACAGCTGCATAATTAAGGATTTTGATTCGTGATGTTACAATACATAAATCTATAAAGCTTCAAACTATTGTCGTTTTTTCTGCTATGCAGGACTGCTCTTTATATTGACAGAGTCATCCAGAAGATTCTACAGAGCAAAACCCATTTTTGGGGTCAGCACACCTTGTTTGCACTTGCAATCTGATTGTGGTTATCTGCTTTGGGGCTGACACCCGAAGTATACATTGGCAGACTCACCCCACCCCACCAAGGGGCCCACTTCTATCCCCTGAAGCCCTCTATCTCTGATGCTTCTTCTCTCTTAAGAATGTAAAAAGGACCCTACTGGATCATCAGACCAATTAAGTCTAGCATCCTGTTTCTGGGAGTGGCCAACAGATCTTGCCCAAGGTGCCTCTAGAACTGGCACTGATCTGTGTCACATGATTTAACCCAAGAGAAGTAAAGGGGTGGTGACATATTGGGGAGATGTGGATGATCCTTCTTTGGATCAATGACCTATTCTCACAGAGTCAGTATGGTACCTTCCAGATGTTATTGGACTACAACTCACATCAGCCACTTCTTCTTCTTTGGCGATCACTTATAGCCGAGTAAGATTGTCTTCCATGAACACGGTCTTAACAGCAAGTGACTGTGGAGGCCAGTTCTGGATCCACACGTCCTTCCACAGTGGGGACATAGGTTTTCCGGGCGGGAGTTGATCACGGTGAGGGTATGCCAAGCGTGCCTTCCTTTTAGCATGTTTCTCCCTTTCATCCTGAGTTTGAGCGTCTTCAAAGCCCATGACACCTTTGGCAAAGGCTGTTCTCCAATTGGAGCACTTGCAGGCAAATGTTTCCCAGTTGCCGGTGTTTATACTACATTTTTTAAAGATTTGCCTTGAGCAAGCATCCCCAAACTCAGTCCTCCAGAAGTTTTTGAACTACAGTTCCCATCATCCCTGACCACTGGTCCTGTTAGCTTAGGGATGGTGGGAGTTGTAGTCCCAAAACATCTGGAGGGCCAAGTCTGGGGGTTCCTGGCCTTGAGAGAGAGCCTTCAAACCACTTTTGTTGACCACCGGCATTACGCTTTCCATTTTTAAGTTTGTAATAGAGTAGCTGCTTTGGAACACAATAATCAGGCATCTGCACAACATGACCAGTCCAATGAAGTTGATGTTGAAGAAGCATTGCTACCAGTATGGTTAATAGTTGGGGTGATGGGAGCTGTAGTCCAGAAACATCTGGAAGGCTACAGATTGCCCACCTTATCCTAAAGGATGGCTGGTCACAGCCAGTCAGTCTACTCTGGGAAAGGTCATGGTTAGAATACTATGTCAAAGCATTTCTTTTGCGATCTTTATTGCTGTTGAATGGAATTCGGTTAGATCCATTGTTTCATGTTATGTTTCTTGGTTGGCTTTGCTATTGGTTTGCCCTGGGTTGCTTTGTCGAGTCCTAAAGTCAAGATACAAATATTGTGATCGCTAAAATAACAGAACAGCCAGGACTGAAGTTCCTGCCTTCGTTTCTTTGTAGAAACCACCTGCCATGCTGAGATATTTTTGGCCTCAGCAAGGACTTGAGAAAAGAAATATCAACATGGCTTGGATTTGTGTCTGATCCACCAGTTCTCTGTCTACGGGCAGCTCCTCACAAGTTCAGAACTCCAGCAAGTCTGCACTTGCTCAACACATCAAGAGATTTAGGTGACTGGTTCACAGCATGCACAAATTCAAACAGTGTTTTCACGCAGCACATAGTTATTCGCTCCTACAAGATACAGTGATGGCCATGGAGAAGAAGACTATCAATGACTGCTAGTCATGGTAGCTATGTTTCATGTCCTGCTTGAGCTGGACTTTCCCATAGGCATCTGGTTGGCCAAGGTTCTGGACTTGATAGACCTTTGGTCTGATCCACCAGCGATCCTCGTACATTCTTAATGTCTCCAGAAAGGCAGCTGATGGAGTGCAAGTTGAGTTGGTTGCAAACAGCAATATTTTAACCCTGATTGCAGATGCAGTTGAAGTTGTAGAAGCTTTTAAGGTGTGTCTGTCTCCACTCGCTTGAATTCAAGCTGATCTACTTGAGATTACGTGTTGCAGGGAGTTGGACTAGATGACCCGTCCAACTCTACAATTCGATCATTCTACAGACTATGCTGCAATGGAGCTGGGCATGTTTCCTACTGTACAGAAGACAGTCTTCTGTTTGAAGGACCTTCTGGCCCAAAGCCCACTTTAAAGACTAAGACTTTAAAGACTAAGAACCACATTACTCGACAGCATTAAGATTTCCATTGATTTCAATAGGGGTGAAAGGGTTTGTCAAGTTAAGTTGTCTCCCTTTCTAATCTTTTCCCATCATTCTCCACATTTCTGCAGCAATTTGCAGAAAGAAAGAAAGAAAGAAAGAAAGAAAGAAAGAAAGAAAGAAAGAATCCTCAATTTAGTGATAATTTTTCTATGCGAACACATTTTTTAATGCAGGTTTGACTAACGCACAAATTTATTTTTGCAGGCAATTTCTTCTAATATAATGTTATTCTCAGTAACATATTTATTTTAATGCACACTTTCGCTTAATATATGCGAAACTTTGTAAACAGGGTTTGGTTGGACAACTCCACCTCGAAATTTGAATGAATGCAAATTTCAAGGGATGGCTGTGTTTCGATTCTCATATTGTTTTGGGAAGTTCAAATCTGACAGATTTGCGTTTAAATGTGAATGGAATCAAACTTCTCCATCATCCTGAGCCCCTGCACATCAATCATAGAGAGGGGAGAGAGAGAGAGACGTATGAGGCAAAGGAATTGCAAATGATGACAAACTTTTAAAATGTACAAAATTTAGAAATGAAAAATGACGGAACGGAAAATTCCCAAGCTCAGAAGCAAGACAGATCATTTGGAACTCAAAAACCCTGGGAGAAAAAGGAGGTGAATTTTCGAGGTGCACTTATTGAACCCAATTCCATGTCAGAAAGAATTTCACTCCAGCCCAAACTGGGAAAACATTGGCGACAGGATGCCCTGTCTCAGGGCAAAGGATTGGGAAGAACGGCCCACCGTTCCTGCTTCGACTCTACTGGGAAAAGAAATCACCTCCAGCCCTTCATAATTTCCCGTCAGATTTTGCCAGGCTACTGCTTTATTAATAGAGGGAGAGAACGGGGAACGCCAAACATAAATTCACACCATCAGTCACAAGGAAGAGAGAGGGAAAAAGTTCAGCTGTCTCCATGATTTAGGAGCCCCCCTGAGCTATGGTGCGGAGAGAGGGGGGTGGGAAACCAAGCCACACACGCACAGACTTGGTCGAGGGGAAATCTCCCATTTGCGTACAGCATGTTTGCTGACAATAACCTGGAACTGAATTGTACAGATCCCAGGCTTAAAAGAATGTAATGAAAAGGATGGACACTTAGCAAGGAAACACCTGCCCTCATTGAGGATGAGGGATGTAATGTTTATCCTAATAAAAATGTGCTAACAATAGCCATCTATCATGTCAGGGAAAAGCCTGGCTCAAAACCCTTGAACCATGCTACCTTTATAGGTGTGTGTTTATGTGCACACACACGAACATATGGACCATAGCTCAGTGGTAGAGCATCTGCTTTGCATGCAGAAGGTCCCAGGTTCAATCCCAGGCAGCAGGAAAGACCCCTGCCTGTTACCCTGGATGCTAGCTGCCAGTCAGTGTAGATAATATTGAGCTGGCTACATCTAAGCTAGGGACACGGGTGGCGCTGTGGGTTAAACCACAGAGCCTAGGACTTGCTGATCAGAAGGTCGTGGTTCGAATCCCTGCAATGGGGTGAGCTCCCGTTGCTCAGTCCCTGCTCCTCCTGTTCGAAAGCACGCCAGTGCAAATAGATAAATAGGTACCACTCTGGCGGGAAGGTAAACAGCATTTCCATGCGCTGCTCTGGTTCGCCAGAAGCAGCTTAGTCATGCTGGCCACATGACCCGGAAGCTGTATGCCAGCTCCCTCGGCCAATAAAGATGAGTGCCGCAACCGCAGAGTCGGTCACAACTGGACCTAATGGTCAGGGGTCCCTTTACCTTTACCTTTACATCTAGCTTACTTGGTATACAGCAGCTTCCTATGTTCTGATACACTGGGGATGGAGAACTGGTGGTCCTCCAGGTGTTATTGGACTGAGACTCCCATCAATCCTTAGCCGCTGGCCAGTCCAGTTGGGGGTGATGGGAAATGGAGTCCAGCACCTTCTGGAGGGCAACTATTTCCCATTCCCTGCTACACACCCACTCTCCCTGCTGTCTCCAATGATCCCAGCACAGTGGAAGTGGTTGCTGTGTGATCAAAATCCAAGACTCGCCTGGAAGCATTCATGGCCTTTTCAAGTCTGCCTTGATGGTTGGAGTCAATGTGGAAACAAATCCAATCCGCAATGCAATAGCTCAACACTAGGGGCAGCAGGACACAGAAATCCACACAGACCTGACCAGTTCCTGATGACCAACATCAGCTGAGAGAAGGGGCAGCCAAAGTGGTGCCCTTTGGCCGCTATGGACTACAACTCCCATGACCACCAGCCATTCTGGCTGAGGCTGATGGGAATTGTAGTCCATAACATCTGGGAGGGCACCAAGCTGTGACTACCACTGGGTTAGAAAATGCAAAAAAAAAAAACCCACAAAAAACACACCAATAATCCCACGTAATAGTGACCATGTCAGAAGCTACTTGAAGATGCAATGTGTGGGAATGATGATGAGCAGGAAGTGCAGGTAGGTACAATAACCACTAACTATACATTGTCCAATATGTTCTGTGCATTATTATTTACATCTCATTATGCACTTCAGGAATGTAAAATGGTGTGTGTGTGTGTGTGTGTGTGTGTGTGTGTGTGTGTGTGTATCTGAAAGAATCTATATAAAAAGGCAGGAGGCCATTTTTTACAGAGGAACTAACCTTTTAGCCTTAGCGCCTTTAGGAAATATCTGTATAGAGTGAGTGTGTGTCTATCTGTGTTCATGCGCATGAGAAAAAGAGACACTAGAGATGGGAAGATCTGTCAGTTTTGGGTTTTCTCAATTTTTCACTTTCCCACAGGGATACCCACCATATTTCTGCATCTTTTTGCCATTAAAAAAAAAACTCCTCGTGAAAATCTGTTAGCATTTTGGCATGCATTCCCCCTAACATATAGTCTCTTTTTTGCAAGCCACTTCCCCTAACATAATGCATGTTTGCACGTTATTTTCACCCATGTACACATATGATGTTTATGATGTTCACTTTCCTCAAATAGATGCAATTTTGCACGCAAGATAGATGCCATTTTGTACACAAAAGTATATGCACACTTCTAGATTTTCCTTTCTTTTGTCTTATGCTGGTTTTGATGTGTGTGTTTGCTCATTTATTACAGTCAACTTTGAGTTACTTTTTTTTTTAAGTGACTAGGTTTTATGGCAATGATGATTATGGATTTCACATTACGAATTTCACATTGCAAAATTCGGAGAAAAGCACATTTCAAAGAATAGCTACATTTCCATTTGAACATTGTTTCAGGAAATACAAATTACTCCTGTCTTATTGGATTGATGATCCCCTTTCTCCCCCCGTGTTTTATCTGCGTCGGATTCATGCTTATATTGTGTTGGCCAATGGCTACAAACAATAATAAAGACTTCCTTTCTTAGTACTGCAGATTAAGCAGCTTCCCATTCAAATCCTAACCAAAGTGGATTTCTCCCCCACCCTGAAAACAGACAGGCAAAGAAAGACAGGATGATTTCATCAACCCATTGAAAGACTTTTCTGCTTTCTCTGTAACGGATACTGCATCACACAATATTTCTTAAGTAAATAGTGGGGGAAGAGGCAGGATAAGAATTGTACACTGGCCTGGTAGCTGAGAGATGATGTATCTTGGCCCTTTCCATAACACCTGTTACAGAGCTCAAATGCACCGGGGTGGGGAGGAACGTCTGAGCCTCACGCCAAGTCGATCTCATGCGTTGTTTTTTTACGCAAAAAAAATGTGCTCCATTCCTTTACCTCCCAGAGCTTTCCTTGCGCTGCACTCGGATTGCAATTACATGCTAAATATCTGTCTATCAATAGGCTGGATCCCCTCAATTTGTATGACACGCTTTAACGCAGGCCTAGCCAAGCCTAATGGAATGACAGCTATGCCCTCAAACCATAGACCCAGGGGCTCCTGGGATACTGCTCACTGGAAAGCCTCGGAGGGGAAAGAAAAGAAAGAGAGAGAGGAGGGGGAGAGAAAGAAGGAAGGAAAATCAAAACACGCCACCAGTTAAGGTGGTGGGAGGGACGACGACTAAACAGCACTAACTGGGAAAAGGAGGATAGTGCTTTTGCGAAAGGATAATTTATAGTAAAAGCGAATTGATGCTTTTGAATTATGGTGCTGGAGGAGACTCTTGAGAGTCCCGTGGACTGCAAGAAGATCAAACCTCTCCATTCTGGAGGAAATCAGCCCTGAGTGCTCCCTGGAAGGACAGATCCTGAAGCTGAGGCTCCAAGACGTTGGCCACCTCATGAGAAGAGAAGACTCCCTGGAAAAAGACCCTGATGTTGGGAAAGATGGAGGGCACAAGGAGAAGGGGACGACAGAGGACGAGATGGTTGGACAGTGTTCTCGAAGCTACCAGCATGAGTTTGACCAAACTGCGGGAGGCAGTGGAAGACAGAGGTCCTTACTGGCTACTCTGAATAAGTCCCCTTTTATTAAATCATCCTTTCTGCCTGTTCTTGGACCCAGAAACATTACAGTGTGTGCCATAACAGAGAAGAGTCTGGGTGCAGTTGCTGAAAAGAGCCTCCTTTCCCCAGTTCCAGCCAGGTGTATTTCTGAGGGGTGAAGCAGGAGGAGCCTGCTGAGGAGGCTGAAAGGCCTTGCCATGTCTGCAGGATGTCATGTGCTTGGTAAACACCCTCCTGAAGGCAGAGGCATGATATAATTTATGTGTTCCCTGTAGCTGTGGCGCTTGAGATCTGGAATGTGCCCCGATTCACAACCGCTCAACCAAGCCAAATGATGGGCGCCATCCAAGTTTTGCTGCCCTTTAGTGAAAACGTTTCACACCAGTAACATTTATTTGAAATAGTGTCATGGGGTGTTGTTTTCCTTGGGTTGTTATCGTTTCTAAGGGGCTGGGTTTTCTTCTTCTTCCCCCTTTCCCCCTTTGGTTCAACTTGCAGACAAAGAAAATGGGGTGTGGTGGGGAGACACAATATAGGAAGCAGTCAGCCAATGTCTATATCTAGGCCAGAATGTAGGAGCCGTCCTCCAGGATTTTGTCCTAGGTGAGCGGATCCTTTTAAAAAACAACAACATGAGCTCTAGTATCTTGTTTGGATTGAACCTGGAATTTTCTGCATGCGTACCACTGATAGACTAGAAATTTGTCCATTTCTGTTTCAGTCTGCTTCCATTTTCTCTTTTTCTGTCTCTAGTTTTCTTCCTCTTTTAAGTTCCCCACATTTGCACATTACTTTGCCTTTTAAAAAAAATCATCCAGAAAATGCATAAACATTGTAACATGGATTTCTCCTAATAAACCTATTTTAATGAAATGTATCCATGTGTACATTCTTTTGCACAGTGAGTCCCCTTAACAGAATGCATATTCCATTTAACAGAATGCATATTTATGCTGTTTTCATGGATATAGGCATTTATAGGCATATTCTGCCCTTGGATATGCATTCATATAAATATATACACACACACAATTGTGTATGTGTGTATGTATACACAAACACACACACACACACTTTATCATTTTTAATGACCTGATGCACCTTATATACATTACTTGGGACTCAGCTACATTAGTAAAGAAAAAGCGTTTTATTTGAGTTATAACACCAGATGGCGCTGTGGACTCCTGTCTTTGGCCAACATGATTTCCCATTACGATGTTTACAATACATTTTCCTGAAACATATTTTTGATGTGTCTAGATCCAGCCGTGGCTAGAGAACCGCACTGCAAAATTCAGAAGCTTTCAAGGGAAATTCCTGCCAGGGAAAAATGTGGAGAATGAATGAATGGCTGTGTTTCAGTTTTCATATTGTCTTGGAAAGTGAGAATCTGATAGGTTTGCCTTTAATTACAAACTGAATCTACTTTATCCCTAACTACTGAGCAATGCCCCTCTGGGGTTTGCCT
Source organism: Podarcis liolepis (assembly GCF_965112155.1). Classification (NCBI taxonomy): domain Eukaryota; kingdom Metazoa; phylum Chordata; class Lepidosauria; order Squamata; family Lacertidae; genus Podarcis; species Podarcis liolepis. The sequence goes on along the minus strand of NC_139566.1, from coordinate 32,526,695 downwards.
CCTTTTTTAATATATATAATTTTTATTCAATTTTCTGTTTTACAATTTCAATTAAGCATTTTACATACTTAAAATATCAGTGACTCCCCTTCTTCTCTTTCCATGGTTCATTTTGCATGTCTTACATCCCCGCATATTTTACAAAAACTATCCCACTGTTTTTTGGTCTCATTTTTTTGGCCTACCTAGAAACACGCCATTTGCGGTGCGAAACATTGCAGGAGGCAATTTACAAGTGTTCGGCGCCATTTTGGAGTGAGTCAGACGATGTCAGAATTGCAGGCCTGGCCAGGATGGTCTTCTTGTTAGATCCTCTGGACTTTATGAGGCATATGACCCTCACCTGAGGCTGCTCCAGCTCAGGTATCACACACCTTCTTCCCAAGCAACCAAACCCCACCTGGGCTATTTCACTATTCAGGTCAACTATACAAGGTTTCATTTCCATTCCTCTCACGAGGAATCAGGTCTGCTATAATCCTTATTCCGGAGCAAAGCACACAAGCCCCAACCCCCAACAGATCCATTATTTTCAAAATTTTGTCCATACGAAACACCATCTTTGGCAACTGCACAACTGTTGTGATTCAAATTTACATTAAAACCATGCTTGGTCAGGTTTGTCGCGCTCAGCAAACTGTTAATTCGGGCAAATAAACTACACCTCTCACTTCATTACAGTTTTTCTACTTGCAACTCACTTGAGCGAACCTGCTCCTTTTCCTTGCACAAACATTGCAGTACACAATTTCAGGTGTTCGGCACTGTTTTCGAGTGAATCAGACGTCGTAATTTGGCTGAAAACCGTGACCCACGGGTAAGGGCGTCAAGGGCTCATTTTTGGCCTACCGTTTGCAGTACAAAACGTTGCAAACGGCCTCGGTCCAGTATATCTGAAGGAGCGTTTTCACCCCCATCGTTCTACCTGGACACTGAGGTCCAGCACCAAGGGCCTTCTGGCAGTTCCCTCACTGTGAGAAGCCAAGTTACAGGGAACCAGGCAGAGGGCCTTCTCGGTAGTGGCGCCCGCCCTGTGGAATGCCCTCCCACCAGATGTCAAAGAGAACAACTACCAGACTTTTAGAAGACATCTGAAGGCAGCCCTGTTTAGGGAAGCTTTTAATGTTTGATGTATCACAGCATTTTAATATTTTTTGGAAGCCGCCCAGAGTGGCTGGGGATGCCTAGCCAGATGGGCAGGGTATAAATTATTATTATTATTATTATTATTATTATTATTATTATTATTATTATTTTATTTTATATTTTAGGAACTGCAACAGGGACCTCCCAACCACTTTACTTGGTTGGATTTGCCCTGATAATGCAATTGCTTGGTTTCCACACAGAGACTTCAGCTCCAAATGAAAGGCTGTGAACATGAGGTTGGTAAATTCCCCCAGATTCATGAACATAGAGCAAATGGGTCCGTGGTCCTATGATTATGCACCATCTTCTGCTTGCAACAATATACATATGTTGGAGTCTCCGCTAACATTGCATGAACAGAATTCTTTAACAGCTAGCTGTCTGGACAATAACTGGCTGTTATTGGTGGGCATGAGTTTAAGATGTGAGCTTGTTCTCATATTCTTCTTTTTTCTTTTTAAAATAGGATCTAAAATTTCAAGGGAGTCAACTGGCAGTCAACTGGGAAGGGGGAAAAAAGAGAATAAATTGCCCTCCCTTAAAGTTAAAACAAAGCATTTGTTTGAATATGTTTACCAGCTTGTCTGAGTCCCGTCCAGCTGGGTTCACGATCAGGGATCTCAGTGACGGGTGCTATTCATTTGAGGTCTTTATTCACATGGGATTAGACGGCTGTCTGGCCCATGGCTGAAAAATCATTACTTTTAATGCGCCAACCTGCTTGGGTTTTGCTCTCTTTATGACAATGAGCAGTTGGGATATGTTTTCTCTTCCTCCTCCCCCCCCCCCAACCTCCGGCTGCTCCTCACACACCCGTTTTACCAAAAAAGAAAAAGAGACTACTAAAGTGAAAGGAATCCTTGCTGCCTGTAAAGAGATTTTTGTCTTGCTTTGTTATTGACTTATAAAAAAATAAAAAAATTGCTTACTGGGAAATTTAAGGACTTGGATTATTTTTTTTTAAGGGACCTTGGCATCTTTTTCCAGCACAAAACAGGGCCTCCCCCCACCCCCAGCTAGAACTCACCAGAACTCAGTTCTGCCCCCTCGCAGGTGGGCACCCTTGCCATTCTAAGAAAATGAGAGAGGTAAAATTTACAGCCTGTAATGCTTTGAAAGAGAATATGGTGAAAATGATATATAGATGGTATATTACACCAGTGAAATTAGCTAAAATGTATAACACAAATAATAAATGTTGGAAATGTAAAGAAAAAGAAGGAACATTTTATCACATGTGGTGGGAATGTAAGAAAGTAAAGAACTTCTGGGAAATGATATAGAATGAGATGAAAAAGATGTTGAAATATACATTCTTAAAAAAAGCCAGAAGCATTTTAACTTGGTGTTATAGGCCAAGACATTACTAGACAAGCTGTCAAACTGTTCTTATATGCAACAGCGGCAAGAGTATTGTTCGCCCAGAAATGGAAGCAAGAAGAAATTCTGACGAAAGAAGAATGGCAGACGAAATTAATGGACTATGCAGAATTGGACAAAAGGACAGGAAGGATTCAAAACCTGTGGGACCAGAGATTTACAGAAGATTGGAAGAAGTATATGAATTATTTGAAGAGCAACTGTAATCAACAAATTATGCTAGTAGGACTAAGTTTTGTAAGGAGAAGTTTTGTAAGTCAAAAAAATGGAATAAGATGTAAAAGTATGTTTAATTACTGTTGAAAACAATATGTTAAAAAAACTAATACAAATTTGTGTGTGTGTGTGTGTGTGTGTGTGTGTGTGTATATATATATGAAAGAAAACGAGAGAGGTGTTAACGGTGAGTTCTGACACATAGAACAGGAATAGGCAAATTCAGCCCTCCAGATGTTTTGGGACTACAACTCCCATCATCCCTAGCTAACAGGACCAGTGGTCAGGGATGATGGGAATTGTAGTCCCAAAACACCTGGAGGGCCGAGTTTGCCTATGCCTGACCTAGAAAAATATCACTGGCACAAAGGCAGAATGAGACTATAAGAAGAGCCTTCTGGATCAGGCCCGGGGCCCATCTAGTCCAACCTCCTGTTCTCACAGTGGCCAACCAGATGCCCACGGGAGGCCTGCAAGCAGGAGCTTAGCACAACAGTCCCCTCTCTCTACTTGTGATTCCCAGCAAGTGCTAATCAGATGCAGGATGCCATCATGGCTAGTGGTAGCTATAACCTCCGTGAATTTGTCGAATCCTCTTCTGAAGCTATCCAAGTTGGTGGCCTTCCTATGGGAGCATGCTCCGTAGTTGAACTACGTACTGGGCGAATAAGTGCTTTCTTCATTCTGTCTTCCAGCATTCGGGACTTGATTGCATGTTCATGAGTTCTAGCATTTTCTAGTCCTACAGTGAACTTGGAAGAAATTGACAGAGGCTGAAATATACTCAGAGTCGCAAAGTGATTTCATGCTCTTTATTCAGCTCATAGTGGTGAGGAGGAATGAATGAAAGTCCCCTCAAAGTATCTGCTTTATATACATTATTTACACAATGGGCTGCACATGATTGGCTAATTCTGGAATTCTACTGTAAGCCAATCAGGTTGTGGATTCATTTATATCTGGAGCATAATTGGGTGGTTCCTGCCAACCAATCATACTGCTGCATTGTTCTAGGACCAATCAGACCAGTGGCGTAGCGTGGGTTGTCAGCACCCGGGGCAAGGCAAGTAATTTGCGCCCCCTAACCTTTGGATTTGCGCCCCCTAACCCGTGGATTTGCGCCCCTAACCCTAACCCCCAGATGTTGCGCCCGGTGCGGCCGGCCCCCCTGCACCCCCCACGCTATGCCCCTGAATCAGACTGCTGCATTCTTAATCCTATTGTTCTAGGACCAATCAGACTGCTGCAGTTTGGATCCTATTCAACTCAGTACATAACAGAGGCACAACTGCACCCCCAGAGTTCCTTGGGAAGAGGTGTTAATTGTTAAACCACTCTGGAAACCGTTGTGCTGCGAGGGGAGAAGGGGGTCTCCTAACAACTCTCAGCACTCTTAACAAACCACAACTCCCAGAATTCTTTGGGTGGGAAGCCACAGCTCTTTGAAGTGGTACAGTGCGGTGGTTCTCAAACTTTCCCCCCTCAAACTGGGCCACAATTTCAGAATCAAAGCTTGCCCGTGCCACACTGAATGTTTTATTGCTAAGAAATATATTGGAAAACAAAAAGGAACGCCTAGCAGTGCTTGATTATAAGTATAAAACAGTGCTGCAACTTAAGGATGTGATCATTCCCAAAATATAATTATAAACGAATCTACTCCAGCACTTTTTTTGAACAGCGATTCTGCACCAAAGTCAGGATGGTCTTCAGAGTCACTTGATGCTCTTGCTCTTGTTTTGAATGTATATCTTTTGATACCACACTACACCACACTGGAATGTTTAAACATTTCTTTGATCGCCGTTGAACCTTCCTGCCACGCTTACCACCCTCTCCTGCCACACCCTCTGAGATCCACTGGTACAGTGCTTAAAATGGATGCTGCGAATGTGATCTGGGTTTCTCAAGACCATTCCTGAGAGTTAATCATTTTTTTGTTGTTTAGTCGTTTAGTCGTGTCCGAATCTTCGTGACCCCATGGACCAGAGCACGCCAGGCACTCCTGTCTTCCACTGTCTCCCCAGTTTGGTCAGACTCATGTTTGTAGCTTCGAGAACACTGTCCAACCATCTCGTCCTCTGCTGTCCCCTTCTCCTTGTGCCCTCCATCTTTCCCCACATCAGGGTCTTTTCCAGGGAGTCTTCTCTTCTCATGAGGTGGCCAAAGTATTGGAGCCTCAGCTTCAGGATCTGTCCTTCCAGTGAGCACTCAGGGCTGATTTCCTTCAGAATGGAGAGGTTTGATCTTCTTGTGTTCCATGGGACTCTCAAGAGTCTCCTCCAGCACCATAATTCAAAAGCATCAATTGTTCGGCGATCAGCCTTCTTTATGGTCCAGCTCTCGCTTCCATACATCACTACTGGGAAAACCATAGCTTTAACTATACGGACCTTTGTTGGCAAGGTGATGTCTCTGCTTTGTAAGATGCTGTCTAGGTTTGTCATTGCTTTTCTCCCAAGAAGCAGACGTCTTTTAATTTCATGACTGCTGTCACCATCTGCAGTGAGATGTAGAATAGCATGTCCCTATTTTCATCGGATAAATGTTGGAGGGCATGGAGTTGTTGTGAGGGTGAAATGGAAAGCAAGGGAGAACGTTGTACACAACCTTGAGCTCCTTGGTGGGAAGGGGGGGGATAGAAGTCTGATGATGATGATGATGATGATGATGATGATGATAGCAATCAGGATCATCACCATTTGGTTGACCCCTGTGAGATCAGGATCCTGGACTAGATTGGCCTTTGGGCCATTCCATCAAGATTCTCTTTACGCTCTTAGTTCAACTACACATTTCAAGCTGGGCAATGGGCACGAATCAACTCAGCCCACATTCTCAAACAGTGGACCCCATCAGGGTCAGACTTTAGGGCAGATGTCCGGGGCCACAGTCAGCAGGATGAACAGGGGAGCCCATGAAGGGAAGCAATCCCTGTTTGCCTTCTAAAGAGAGGGCCTCTGTGAGACTATTTGAAGTCAGTGAAATAATACACATTACCACCCCCCCACACACAGTGTAATGCCATTAAGTTCAGAGTCTAAGGTTACTTAAGCGTTCCTCCTCTGTTCCCAAATTGCCCATTTTGGTGGTGCAAAACAGTCGCAGGTGTTTGCAGGCCATCACAAATTCAGGCACATGCGCAGAGGTTTTCTAAGAGATTCCCTTTCAACAGCTGCATCTGCCCTCTCCACCTCTCCCCACCCCCCAAAAAATACCCAAACTAGTCTGAGGATTTTGCACAACACGCAGCAGTTTAAAGGAAGATTTCCCACCAGGGAACATCCAGTATTTTTCTTGAAGATATCCCTCTAAGATGGTTTTTGCATCAAACTGCTCCCTCACCCCTACTCTGGAATATGGTAAGCATTTAAGAGGCAATTTGGGCATAGTAGATTAAGGACGCCCTAGAGTCCAGCCTTTCTCAACCTGTGGGTCCCCAGATGTTGTTGAACTACAACTCCCATCACCCCTAGCTAGCAAGGCCAGAGCTCAGGGATAATGTAGTCCAACAACATCTGGGGACTCACAGGTTGAGAACCGCTGCCCAGAAACCTGTTGTGAATCTCCAAATGATCTATGAATTGCCACCCCAGTGCAGATGTTTATACAAGAGGTTAGCAATTTTCACCAGTGTTGGCACATCCAGGCGAACTCCACAGGCTTCCCTGAGACTTAACAATGATTATCTTAGTCTGGCCAAATTATGGTCAAGCAGTTATTTGAACCCCATTCTCCCAGGTCCTAGTCCAACCCTCTAACCCAGGCTTCCTCAACCTCAGCCCTCCAGATATTTTTTGGCCTACAACTCCCATGATCTCCAGCTAGCAGGACCAGTGGTCAGGGATGATGGGAACTGTAGTCTCAAAACATCTGGAGGGCTGAGGTTGAGGAAGCCTGCTCTAACCACTACGCCACACTAGCTAAGTAGGGGAGAGAGGGTTGTTGCAGGAGCCCAGGGAGTGACCATTGGTATGGGAAGTGAGATGAAATCACAACCATATCCCTATTTTCGTCTGCGAAAGGTTGGGATGCTGTGGAATCCGCTGCCTAAAAATACTGATGGGAAGCGGACCGCCGCCCCTCCCCGAGGGACACTCTGGAGGGGGCGGCAAGAGGTTCCCACACATGAGCTCCTGCCCTCTCCCCCACCCACCTTGAGCAGCCTTTCCCATGGCTTCGGCCGATGTCTTCGCGCCATCACCACCCTCTCCGTCCGCAAGACGTGCTTGTTGATAGTAAACACAAGTGGTTAAATAGCTGGGTGGGCCTTTGAAGCAGACGCGTAATGGAAGGGCCTGTTCGGGGCAGACAAGCCAGCTCCTCTATTGATCTCAAGTTGTTCAAACATAATTGCAGCCATTCTAGAGTTTCGGGCCCCGAGACCCTCCTCGAGCGAAAGGAGGGAAACTTATCCGCCCAAGGCTCGGGCAGGGCTGAAAGAGGAGAAGGGGCTTGCGCTCGGTTCAAGGAAGGAGGGGGCAGGAAAAAGGAATTCCTCAGTGCCACCTGGCAAAGTAAATGGGGGGAAGGCCTCGCTGGGAGGAAGGCGAGTGATGATGGAAGGGCCCTTCCAGACACCAGCCAAATGGATTTGACACCACCGGGGGCCTCCCACCAAGCCGCCTCCCGTTTTTTAAGGACTTGAGAGACGGGGCAGTTGCAAGGGGGAAACACACAACCAAGCGAGGGCCTTCAAATGGCATGCCCAGTGGAAGAAGAGGGGGTAAACTGTAGGATTCAGAAAGACCACACCATACATGTGCCTCTTTCAATAATCATCGTGATATTACTACTACTGATGATGATGATGTTTGATTGATTTATATGCCACCCATCTGACTGCATTGCCCACTCTGGGCGGCTTCCAACAAATTAAAACACAGTAATACATCAAAGGGGATACAGGTGGCACTGTGGGTTAAACCACAGAGCCTAGGACTTGCTGATCAGAAGGTCGGCGGTTCGAATCCCTGCGACGGGGTGAGCTCCCGTTGCTCGGTCCCTGCTCCTGCCCACCTAGCAGTTTGAAAGCACGTCAAAGTGCAAGTAGATAAATAGGTACCGCTCCGGCAGGAAGGTAAACGGTGTTTCCGTGCGCTGCTCTGGTTCACCAGAAGTGGCTTAGTCATGCTGGCCACATGACCCAGAAGCTGTCTGTGAACAAACACCGGCTCCCGCGGCCTATAGAGCGAGATGAGCGTCACAACCCCAGAGTCAGCCACGACTGGACCTAATGGTCAAGGGTCCCTTTACCTTTACCTTTAATACATCAAACATTAAAAACTTCCCAAAACAGGGCTCCCTTCAGATGTCTTCTAAAAATCAGATCTTTGTTTATTTCCTTGACATCTGATGGGAGGGCATTCCACAGGGTGGGTGCCGCTACTAAGAAGGCCCTCTGCCTGGTTCCCTGTAACCTCATTTCTCGCAGTGAGGGAACTGCCAGAAGGCCCTCGGAGGTGGACCTCAGTGTCCAGCTGGGATGATGGAGGTGGAGACGCTCCTTCAAGTATACAGGGCTGAGGCCATTGAGGGCTTTAAAGGTCAACACCAACACTTTGGATTGTGCTCGGAAACGTACTGGGAGCCAATGTAGATCCACAATGTTAACCCACATTTTAAAGGGGTATTGGACCTTTTAAATCAACCAAAGGCCTGGTTAAAGAAGAACGTGTGTATAATGGTGTATAATGAAGGCGCCAGGCAAACTTCCCTGGGGAGAGCATTCCACAGGTGGGGAGCCACTGAAAAAAAGGCCCATTCTCATTTCGCCACCCTCTGGACTTCTCGTGGAGGAGACACACGAAGAAGGGTCTCAGAAGGTGATCTCAGGGTCCAGGTAGGTTCATATGCCAGATTTAAACACTTGTGTTTTGACTTGAGATAAATTAGGGCTTTGCTCCTTCTGTGGTTCTCAGATACCTGGGTGGCATAATCCGGTTTATCATAATAGCCGAGGAGGCATTTATCATCTCTTTTGTACACTTTGTGGTATTTATTTTGTTTCAAAACTAATTTAGTCCTGAGAGAAAGTGACAGATTAACGGTCCCAAACTCTGCTTGTCTGTTTATCCAGGGAGCAGGGAAGTTCTGCGGAAAATAAGCTGCCTTCTAAGCCTCTAATAGAAATGCAACAAAACTGTATTTTATGAGGCCATGGGGAAGCTTCAACTCACAGAGCAAGACAGAGAGTGACACTGTTTGGGGGGGGATGCAACGGGTGCCAGCTCAGGTTCGGAGGGGCTGCGATCCAGCTCCAAACCAAATACTAAGCTATTCATTTCACCGTCTGCCTCTTAATGCAAGTTACGTAGCCTCTGCAATGTAAAGGGAAGGTCAAAACAATGTTTAAGAAAACCATCCATTAGGTATCATGTGTGGGCTTAAAACAACAATGATGTGAACAAACACTGAATGTATTTGCTTGACTGATTTCTGTTCCTGACCATGAAGGGAAGAGTGAACTTTCGCTTCTTTTTCTGTTCTTCCTCCTCCTCCCCCCACACCCCCCACCCACCCATCAGTTCTCCAATTCTGGCTACTGGTTGCTGGGACAAAGCTCTGCAGGTGAGCAGGGACTGGATGAGCCATTGGCCTGATCCAGAAGGACTCTTATGGGACGCAACCACTGTGCTTCTCCCTTTGTCCTTCTATGGGGTCCCTTTACCTATATTCATCCCATACCCTCTGCTGGACTCCCACTTGCAACATAATCAGAAAGGAGGAAAGCATGGAGAAAGTTCAGCGGCTGCATCCTCTCCTGTTCCTGCTAAGAGAGGTTGAAGCTTTGGGTTGCAAACCCAATTTGTCGTGGGATTCCAGGAGGGTGCCAGGTGTTCTCAAGTGAAAATTTTCTGCATGAAAACAACTTGTGGGGAGGGGGACTGAGCAGCTGAATGACCCCCTGAAACTTTCTCTGCGTCGTCCCTTTTTGTCCCGGCTTGCAGCTGTTCACAGCCGACACACCCCACCCTGGGCAGCTGCTGTGGCAGATTGAGCAGATGAAACCAATAGTGGGTCCAACTTCAGGAAGGCAGTTTCTGTGCAGAGGGAAGTGAGGAGCAGATGGGGCTCATCAGCCTGGGAAGGTAGCCCACCTAGGAGAAGGAAAACTCTGGTCCTAAAACTTTGCTGCCTTGCGGGATATCGTCAGAAGAAGAAAAGGCTAAAGGAGTAAGGTAAAAGGTAAGGTCAAGGACCCCTGGACAGTTAAGTCCAGTCAAAGGTGACTATGGGGTTGTGGCACTCATCTCTCTTCCAGGCCGAGGGAGCCAACATTTGTCTACATGCAGCTTTCCGGGTCATGTGGCCAGCAGAACACTGTGATGGAAGCCAGAGCGCACAGAAACACCGTACAGCGGTACCCATTTATCTGCTTACACTGGCATGCTTTTGAACTGCTAGGTTGGCAGGAGCTGGGACAGAGCAACGGGAGCTCACTCTGTGCAGAGATTCAAACGGCCAACCTTCTGATTGGCAAGCCCAAGAGGCTCAGTGGTTTAGACTACAGCACCACTCATGTAAACCCTACACAGACCTGGATGACACAGACCTGAGCTGGATGACGTCTGTATGCCTCCTTCTGGCAACTCCTGCAGCCAAGCTGGTGCCAAACGTATTGCTCTGCTTTCCTTTGAATTACATCAGCGAAGCTGAGAGGGGGGTCTTGTCGTCAGGGCAGCCCAGGACCTCCATGCATATGGCCCAGGCCTGTGTACCAGGGAAGTCACTTCAGTGCTGCTAACAAAGTGGTTTGACTTCACCCCCAGAGGCGCACTCCATTGCATCTCAAGACAAATGGCTGCCAACAACAACAGTGGTCCTTATACAGTGGTACCTCGGGTTAAGTACTTAATTCATTCCGGAGGTCTGTACTTAACCTGAAACTGTTCTTAACCTGAAGCACCACTTTAGCTAATGGGGCCTCCTGCTGGTGCCGCGTCGCCGGAGCACCATTTCTGTTCTCATCCTGAAGCAAAGTTCTTAACCTGAAGCACTATTTCTGGGTTAGCGGAATCTGTAACCTGAAACGTATGTAACCTGAAGCGTATGTAACCTGAGGTACCACTGTAGTTCTGAACAAAGGGCCTACGTGAATAGGAACAGCTGGACCTATATTTTGCAGAGTGAGAACATTGGTCTATCTAGTTCATTACTGCCCACAATTTCAGGCACTGACCCTCCACGGTTTTGCACATGGGTATTTCCTAGCAACATCTGGAGATGATGTTGAACGAAGCTGTAACCTTCTGCATGCAAATCACCCACTACTCCCCCGGAAATATGGTCCTTCCTCCAAGTTCATTGATCAGCCCAGAAAATGCCAGACATCGTGGAAGAGCCACTGACCTTGGCTTCTTCACTAAGAGAATGAACTTAGCATTTGGATCTGAATCATTTGCAGCTGTTAAAACAGAAATGGCAGCACCAAGTTCTCTTGAATACAGTGTTTGTTTTAATTTCTAGCTTCTTCCTTCCCATTGTTGATGGTTTAATAATTGCTTTAAATGCTTTAAATGCATGGCTTACATGTGATGAATCTTGAAAGCCAACTGCCCTAGCTTGCTTAACCCTAGACATAGAAAGTTAGGGGTGCACACAAGGAAATCTTACCAATACTTCTGGGGAAATGTTCAGCTCTGCCTAGCTCCAAAGCTGTGAGGTAACTGTTCTCTCTCCTCTGTGCTCTTGCTATTGAGCTTGGGTATATACACGATAGGGGCGCGGGTGGCGCTGTGGGTTAAACCACAGAGCCTAGGACTTGCCAATCAGAAGGTCGGTGGTTTGAATCCCTGCGACGGGGTGAGCTCCCGTTGCTCGGTCCCTGCTCCTGCCAACCTAGCAGTTCGGAAGCACGTCAAAGTGCAAGTAGATAAATAGGTACCACTCTGGCAGGAAGGTAAACGACGTTTCTGTGTGCTGCTCTGGTTCGCCAGAAGCGGCTTAGTCATGCTGGCCACGTGACCCGGAAGCTGTATGCCGGCTCCCTCGGCCAATAAAGCGAGATGAGCACAGCAACCCCAGAGTCGTCCGCGACTGGACCTAACAGTCAGGGGTCCCTTTACCTTTATAGACACGATGCTCACTGGTGACAATGTATATCATTTATTCTATTTACAGTGTTCAAGTCTGAGTGTCCTTACTTTTGTAGAGAAAATGGAACCAGGCACACATGAGCGAGGTATCAGTAGATTAGAGAGAAAAGATGCATTTAAATCTATAACTTGAGAGCAAATGTGCTTCCCCACCCACCCCGAGGAACTCAAAGGAACTCAGTTCCGGCACCTCTCAGTTGGGCGTCACTGGCATTCTAAGAGAAAGAGGGAGGCACTCATGGTGAGTTCTGGCACCTCTTTTTCTAGAAGAATAGCACTGTATATATCTCCTGAGAGCAAATATAAGTCTCATTTCAGGATGGGTGAATCTGTCCACTTCAGTTTCTCTCAGTTTCCTTAAACTTGATTTCAATTCTCCATACTGAAAATAACTAAACCGCAAGCTGATGTGGCAAAGTCCATACAAAAATTCACCAGTCCCAATTTCTACTAAAGCGCACATTTATGGATGCACTTTTGCCCATTAAACACATTTTTGCAAAGCAACCTTCCCCCGAACAAAATGCATTTTTGTAAGGTTATTTTTTAAAAGTGCATTTTTATGCATGCTCAGTCCTAGCATATGAATTTTTGCAAAGATGGCTTTGCTGGATAACTGCGTTGCAAAGTTCAGAGAAGTGTGAATATCAGGATGGCTGTGTTTCACTTCTCATATTGTTTTGGAAACTGTGAATTAGGCGAGTTTGCTTCTAGATGTGAACTGGACTGAATTTCTCCTTCATCCCCCAATCTCATTACCTATTTTGAAATGATATTTAAAAAGGAAGATTTGTGCAGAGACAGGAGAGATAATAATAAAACCAGAGGGGAAAGCAACATGGCCCGCAAACAATTATTTGTCTATCTCAATGCAAACCCATACAATGAAGGATTCTGTGTACAGAGTTGCTTTGTCAGTCGATACAGCTTGACACACTGCCGTGTGCATGATGTTCCTCTTTGTCCGGAAGCTGTAAACATTTTCCTGGCATAATATTTGCCTTCTCAAAATTGACCAGCAGGTACTGGCAGACCCTGTGCTGCCTCTTCCTCCTGCATCCTAATACCACCTGCCTCTACAGCAGCTTGACAAATGTTAGTCTAAATCTGCCTCTTAATTAAAAAGGAGTTTGGGGTGGGGGGTGGGGAGGAGAAGGGACCCATAGAAGAAACCAAACCAAACAATGGTTGGAAGTTGGAAAGGGGGGGGGGGGAGAGAGAGAGAGATGGAAATGAAGTTTGCATATATTTAGTACTCCAGTTCAACGATAAGCCGCTATTCATCGCCCAAACTAGAAGACAAGTTGGAGCTGAGGCTTTATTATTAACAGTTCACCTGTTGCCATCTTTCAGCACTTTTTATTCAGGTCTCTTATTTGTCCTGGAGGCTTGTTGTCATCACCTCTGCGTCTCCCTTTCGGATGCAAAGCAGCCGACAGGACTCCAAAGCCCCACCAAGGGCACAGCCCGGCATCCAGCCATTGAAGGACTTCGGATCCTCCTTTTCCTCACCCCCCATTCCCAGGCACACACACACATTTGCCTTGTTGAAACTGTTTCCACATTTCACAGCCATACAGCCAGGCAGGCAAACACCTCTATTGACCTTCCCTATTTTCCTTTGGGCTGAAATTGTGGCGAGCTTTCAAAGCTCTCCAAACAAGACAGCCTTCCTGATAACCAAAGCCAAAGGCCGCCTCTCTCCCCCTGTGTGTGGAACAGTGACAGTTTCTGTTGCAGGTCTATTAGGTGAACACGGCTGCAAGGCGGAGATGTTGTTTCCGAATGGAGTTTGCTTTTATTTTATTTTATTTATTGTAAAAACCAGAGAGAGAGAGAGAGAGAGAGAGAGAGAGAGCCCCCATCCCTGAATCAGCAAAGTCTCCAACGGCACCTGTATGCAAAAAGAGTCGGGGTGAACTAAAGCAATAATCCAACTCAGGGCTTGTCCAGCAGCTACTGCACAGTCGTAGGAAATGCAATCATTCCTATATGCAATCTGCATACCCTCCAACATTTCTCCGATGAAAATAGGGACGTCCTAAGGAAAAGCAACGGACGCGGGTGGCGCTGTGGGTTAAACCACAGAGCCTAGGACTTGCCGATCAGAAGGTTGGCGGTTCGAATCCCTGCAATGGGGTGAGCTCCCATTGTTTGGTCCCTGCTCCTGCCAACCTAGCAGTTCAAAAGCATGTCAAAGTGCAAGTAGATAAATAGGTTTTTTTGTTTCCTGCTTGGCAGGGGGTTGGACTCGATGGCCCTTGTGGTCTCTTCCAACTCTATGATTCTATGATTCTAGGTACAGCTCTGGCAGGAAGGTAAATGGTGTTTCCGTGCGCTGCTCTGGTTCGCCAGAAGCAGCTTAGTCATGCTGGCCACATGACCCGGAAGCTGTACGCTGGCTCCCTTGGCCAATAAAGCGAGATGAGCGCCACAACCCCAGAGTCAGCCACGACTGGACCTAATGGTCAGGGATCCCTTTACCTTTACCTTAAGGAAAAGCAGGACATTCAGGGATCGAATCAGAAACCAGGACGTCTTCTGTAAATCCGGGACACTTGGAGGGTCTGCTATGACCGTTGCTGCCACGTGTCTTGCCAAAGGCAAGGTGGTTCTTTTAAAAGGAAATTCAGAAGCAATACAAAACACAAGAAGAAAGAGTTTGGATTTGATATCCCGCTTTATCACTACCCAAAGGAGTCTCAAAGCGGCCTAACATTCTCCTTTCCCTTCCTCCCCCACAACAAACACTCTGTGAGGTGAGTGGGGCTGAGAGACTTCAAAGAAGTGTGACTGGCCCAAGGTCACCCAGCAGCTGCATGTGGAGGAGCAGAGACGCGAACCCCGTTCCCCAGATTACGAGTCCACCGCTCTTAACCACTACACCACACTGGTGAGTGAGAAGAAGAAGAAAATATTTCTAAACAGCAAGCAATACATACATACCAAGCATGCACTTCTATCTACCACTTGGAAGCCCTCAAGAAGCTCATGTACAGACTGATCAGCCACAGGGCCGTGCAAACCGAGGCTACATGGGGGAGTCACTTGGCCACTTCTTGAGGGCTTCCAAGTGGCAGATAGAAGTGCCTGCTTGCTCTGTACACCTTGCTTGCTGTTTAGAAATAAAATCTTCTCCTCCTCACTCATTTGTGTTCTGTGTTGCTTCTGAATTTGCTTTTAAAAGAACCACCTTGGATCTGGCAAGACACCCTGGCAGCCAGTGTGGTGTAGTGGTTAAGAGTGGTGGACTCGTAATCTGGGGAACCGGGTTCGCGTCTCCGCTCCTCCACATGCAGCTGCTGGGTGACCTTGGGCTAGTCACACTTCTCTGAAGTCTCTCAGCCCCACTCACCTCACAGAGTGTTTGTTGTGGGCGAGGAAGGGAAAGGAGAATGTTAGCCGCTTTGAGACTCCTTCAGGTAGTGATAAAGCGGGATATCAAATCCAAACTTCTCTCTCGCTTCTCTCTCAACAGCGGGCAATGCATTTCTTGAAGGCCAGATCTGCTGCCCCAGTGGATCTTGCCACCCAAGTCGGTCGCCTCACCTTGCCTCAGGAGGGAGGGCAGCCCTGGGGCTGAAAAGGGGTTTTCCACCCCTGCATGCTGCAAGGCAAGACCTGGACATTTCCATCAAGGAGCCGTGACGGCCGGGCATCACATGTCTATCCTGCCTCACGGAATTCTATATTTTCATTCCACTGTCAAGTGCATTCAGCTCTCCCCTTACATATGATCCCACAAGACGTAGAGCAATATATTAGTGTCAGAGGCATGTTCTCTCTCTCTCTCTCTCTCTCTCTCTCTCTCTCTCTCTCTCTCTCTCCACCTCATCTTCCTAGTACTGAGGGTAGGCTTCACATAGGCAGCCCCAGGGAACGGAACCAGTCTGCTGACTCCCAGCTCTGTTTCTTTGGCACTGCGCTTGTTCGTGTTGGTTATAAATGAGTTCAGGTCTCCCGTTATGGGCTAATGTCTGCAGCCCTTTGACCTCCCAAAGAGCCCTCAGGGGGAGCCGCAGTAAATCAGAGCAGCAGCAGCAGAAAGTCACTAAGCGATGAAAACAGTCTCCCTGCCATTTCAGTCAGCTGCTAAACAGCGATGAGAAAAACATCAACGCCACGCCTGCAGATGAATACCTTCTTCATGTGCCAGCCAGCGCCTGCCTTCAAACGTTCGGAATATTTTATAGCAGGGCTTTATTCAATCCGGGGGCCGCATTCTGTCAGGGGGAACTCTTTGAGGGCCACATGCCAAAGTAGGCCGGGGAACAAAAGTTTCAACTCTTGTACAGCAGGCTTATCTCTATACTCTGTCTGGGGAAGAAAGAGGTAATTGACAGAGCTCAAGGCCACATCGCAGCCAGGCAAGAAACAGCTGAGAAGCTGATTTAAACAGCTGATTTTAACATGTTTAAATCAGAATCAGGTAAATGGAAATGTCAAGAAACAGAGGGGACATTTTAGCATATGTAGAGGACAGACAAACTTTACAAAGGCTTCTGGGAGGTGATAAATAATGAAATGGGGGGATGTTTAAAAGGTCTTTTGTAAAAAGACTGGAAGCCTTTCTTTTAGGAAAACCGAGTTAGATGCCTTTAGAGAGCAAAACAACAACAACAACAACAACAACAACAACAACAACAACAACAACAACAACAACAACAACATTCTGTTTCTTTATGCAGCCACAACAGCCTGAATAGTATATGCTCAGATATGGAGGGAGGGAGCAGTACCAACAAAGGAAGAATGGCTGATAAAATTGATGGAATATGTAGAAATCACAAGTTGAACTAGTAGAATCAGAGATCGGGAAGAAAGAGCATTTAAGGAAGAGTGGGAATTGTTTGAAGACTAATTGTAAACAAGTTAAGCAGGATTAGAGTAAATTCAACAGTATATAATTAAGTTGTGAGGTAGGGCTGTGGGGGGCCTCGGCCCCCACAATTAAATATTTGAGGGAGCTGGGCCCCCACAAAGTTGATGTATTCGAAAACTCCTGGGCCCCCACAATATTTTTTTCAAGTTGGCACCCCTGTGAGATAATAAGAATGAATTAATATGCAACAACTAGAATATGCAGAAAAAGAAGATAATTGGAATGGAAGGGGGGAGGAAGGGAAGTCAATGACATGTTGTTTTGTGTTGTTGAATGTAAAGGTGGAAACTTGTAAAAGTGAAGATTATAAACAAAAAAATTTAAAAGAGAAAGTAACACTCAAGGAGGGCAGAGAGAAGGGCCAGTTTTTCTTCTAGGGATATTGGGGACAAATAACCCAAGGAATACGATTAAACTATTTATGTAGGCAACAACAGCTGCCAGAATCCTAAACACGCAGAATTGGAAGGAAGAAAAAGTCCCAGCTAAAACGGAATGGCTTGTAAAACGAATGGACTATCCGGAATTGGCGAAGTTGACCACGAGAATGAGACATCAAAGGGACAAACTTTTTTTTATTGAAGTATGAAAACCTTTTCAGGAATATTTGAGAAAGAACTATAGTCAAATCAAATTGCGGACAGGATTTGAATTATGAGCAGAGGATTGAAAATGACAATAAATGTAATAGAGGAAATACGTATTCGATTTAGTTGGACATATAATGCAGCAGAATAAGGGTGGGTATAAAAAAAACCCACGGAGGTAAGGGTGGGAAGTCGCTTTGTTTACTTTGTAAGAGAAATGAAAATTTACTAAAAAGAAATAAAAGAAATATAATAACTGGCAGGAATATGAGAAAGCACCTCTTCCTGCTTTTTGGGGTTATGCCATCACATCCTTAAGATACCGTACATCCTCTGAGAAAGCTTCCATTTAATACTAACAGCATCAACCAAATTACATTTAATACTAACAGAATCAACCAAATTTTAACCTCACCCTAGCAACTTTGGACTTTGGCCTGAGATTTTCCCAGGATTTCCATGGGCCGAAAAAGCCGACTTATTTTGAAAGTGCCCGTGAATACCTGTTTCATGTCATGGATACAAACCCACAGAGACGGGGCTGTTTACATTCCCCTGCAGAGTTTTGCATCGGGCGAGTGCTATACAATCTGTCCCTTATGATAGCTTATCTCTGAGCCACAAGTGTTTCCCCGTTCATTAATCATGTGGCACATCATAGCAAAAGATCATTTTTCCTAAAAGGGCGCTTTTCTTTGCAGGCCGTCCCCTCCACCGGCAGAGAGTCCGAAAAAGAAGCCTTCACGTCCAATCACAAGGATCTGCTTGTCAAAAGCCAGGCATTGGCTGGGCACACATAGGAACCCCATGCACAGACCCACACATAAAACTGTCTGGACCAGAAGTCAGTCTGGAAGCATGGAGGCGTCGTGCAGGGCAGAGATGTGCAAATCAGCCCATGTTGTTTCTCCTTAATCCAGTCTTTCGAGTTTACCCTGTTCCACCACAAGTTTGCGCCTTTTAAAAATTCAAACACATTTTTGTGTTTATTTCTCTTCATATATAATGGTACCTCGGGTTACAGACACTTCGGGTTACAGACTCCGCTAACCCAGAAATAGTACCACGGGTTAAGAACTTTGCTTCAGGATGAGAACAGAAATCACGCAGCAGTGGCGCAGCGGCAGCGGCAGGCCCCATTAGCTAAAGTGGTCCTTCAGGTTATGAACAGCTTCAGGTTAAGAATGGACCTCCAGAACAAATTACGTTCTTAACCCGAGGTACCACTGTAACCATTTTTGAAAGCAAATGTTTTTGTTTTGCCAGGGCAACGTCAACATTAAATTGTTAGATCTGTTTTGAATACGTTTCTTGTGGTTTTGGGATGTGGGTGGTGCTGTGGGTTAAACCACAGAGCCTAGGGCTTGCCAATCAGAAGGTCGGCAGTTCGAATCCCCGTGACGGGATGAGCTCCCGTTGCTCGGTTCCTGCTCCTGCCAAACTAGCAGTTCGAAAGCACATCAAAGTGCAAGTAGATAAATAGGTACCGCTCTGGCGGGAAGGTAAACGGTGTTTCCGTGCGTTGCTCTGGTTCGCCAGAAGCGGCTTAGTCATGCTAGCCACATGACCTGGAAGCTGTACGCCGGCTCCCTCAGCCAGTAAAGCGAGATGAGCGCCACAACCCCTGGGTTGTCTGCAACTGGACCTAATGGCCAGGGGTCCCTTTACCTTGTGATTTTATGATTAGATTTCTGCATCACTTTCAGACTTCGTAGTGGGAAGAAATATACAGTGGTACCTCAGTTTTCGAGCATCTTGGAAGCTGAACATTTCGGTTTTCGAACGCCAAAAACCCGGAAGTAAATGCTTCTGGTTTTGAACTCGCCTTGGAAATTGAACGGCTTCCACTGCGTGTTTTACAGTTTTCTCAACTGAACTTGCAGCCAGTCTTTTGCACCTCGATTTTTGAACATTTCAGAAGTCAAACGGTCTTCCGGAATGGATTTCATTTGAGAATCGAGATACCACTGTACACGTTTAATAAGACTAAACCTATTTTGCCTGGATGGCCACATTTCTTGCAATCAAACATAGGCATTTTTTGTGTCCATTTCCCCCTGATATGTTCTTTGGTACAGGCTTTTCGTTGTTGGAGAACTGCACCACAAAATTCACATCGTGGTTCGGGTCCCTCCCCAGCGTCATCAGTCGGCAACTCTTTGAGGTCCTCCCATTCCTCATCCAAATCTGACCAGCCCTTCCAGGACATCTCCTTGTGGCACAGACCTATCCCTGCCTCGATCATGCTCATGAGCATTTGAGCATGAGCTCTCAAACCCCACCCACAGCATCTCTAGCAGCGGGCTTTGAGAATTCAATCTCAGCCGTCCAGCCCCACTGCTGAAAAAGCAACAACATCTGGCTGCTGCTGCTGCTTCTCGCAACGTAAATATATCATATTAAAAAGGGCTTTTGCACATACTCGACATAGAGGAAGCGCCTGAAGTCACATCTCTCGGAGTATTCGCCTTCCTCTCTGACCGCCTTCCCCTCCTGCCCGCTGCCACCACAAAGTATCTCGCTGCAATTAATCTGACTTGTAATGGGAAACAGATGAAGGTATAAATCATGCTCAATCCCGACAATGTATCTTTGGAAGGGGGGGAGGGGTTCGTGACTTGAAGCCCGAGAAGTTTCCACAACAATAATAAAGCAAAAAATTAACAACTCAGCATGGTTCAGTCAGGCCTGTCAATTGAAGGTTATGCCTCGAATTAGAGCGGAGGGAAGCAGAGTTCTCCTTTTTGCCACTGGCAGGCCCCGGAGGTTCGCCATCTTTGGTTTTCCTTTCACTGGGCAAATCCAGAGAGCATTCAATGAGGGAAGGCGAGGGAGCCAGTGTGGTGTGTTCATTACAGCGTTGGACTACGACCTGGGAGACCAGGGTTCAAATCTCCATTCAGCCACGAAACTCACTAGGGTCACATTCGCAGAGTTTATTCTTGCCCTCCCCAAACCTGGATGTTTCCCTATCTGTTGGTTTCCACATTATATTTGAGCTTTCACACGGCATAAAAGCCATTTCCAGAAATATTGTGGAATATAGTGCACTCATTTCCGTGTTATCTGCATCCAGAATAGAGAGAAAATTTCCTTTTGCAAATAACACAGAAGTTGAGCACTAAGCTTGCGCTATATTCCCGGCAGTGTGTTTTACTTTATGCAGAAGCTCAAATGTAATGTGCAAAATTAACAGGGAAAATGGATTAAACTACCTTGGGCCCCAGTCACTATCTCTCAACCTAACCTACCTCACAGAGTTGGTGTGAGGATAGAAAGGGGGCAGGGGAAAATATCTATGCCACCTTAAGTTCCTTGAAAGAAAGGTGGGGTATAAACATAATATTAAAATAAATTGTTTGGTTGCATCTTACTCAAAACAATAAATTGTTTGGTTGCACCTTACTCAGAACAGGCCCATTGAAACAAATGGATCCAAATTAGTCACTTGCCTTAATTTCAATAGATCTACAAACACTGCATACGTATTATTAGTAAATTTATGTACACCACCTCTTTCTGAAGCATCTCCAACCGACTTCACAGTACAATAAAAAAAGTGTACATATAACAATTTTTTTAAAATAGTGGTGTGTGTGGAAAAAAAATCCAAATCCAATAGATACCAGCTGGGATAAATATTTCCCACTTCAAAGGCTTGTTGAAAGAGGAAAGTCTTAGACAGGAGCCAAAAAGATCACGGAGGAGAGTTGATACCGCAAAAGACCTGGGTGCAACATCATGGGGATTGGACCTCCTTGTAAGATGGTACCTGGCAGGTGCGCTCTCCTGTGAAGCCCAGTGATCAGCTGGGTATATCAGGGATGAGAAGATCTTTTAGAGTGGGGGGATGGTAAGCTGCTATTACTAGTGCCGGCTGCCCATTGGGGCTGATTGGGCAAAAGGCAGGGAGTCCAACAGTAGGTGGCGCTGGCTGATTCTAGCTTTGTTCCCATCCTCCTCCCTGCTGAGTTCTACGAAGGCAACACTGAGGCTAAGAAGGAAGACAATGATTGCCAAAGCTACCCCTTGGGTTGGTAAGAAGCCAGGGAGCTGGAGGTGGGCTGAGGTTGGTGGGGCAGTGCCCCATTTGCCCTAATGGACTAGCCTCCACTGGTTTCTACCCAGGGCTGGTGACCAGGGAGAGTGTGATTGGGCTCATGCTGAAGCCCCACACCCCAGCAGAGGGCCCCACTGACAAGAGCCCCCTAGAACTGCTCTTGGAGAGGGCAAAAATATGGCTTGCCGGTGGGGGGCACTTTGGGACCCCAGGAACCCTCCCATTCAGGTTTTTAATTTTGCATTTCTGATACATTTCAACACATGTGTGATGGCCTGGGACTCAGGCTCAGACTTGGAACCAGAGGAGTCTCAGTCTGCACCGGATCCTTTGCCTCAGGCATCATCTGAACCAAGTCTGGGGCCTGATCCTGCCCCAGTCTGCACAGGTGCCCCTGCAACAAACACCAGCTGGGCCGAGTCAGGGGCCTGAGCCTGCCCTGGCTCCAGATGCAGGGATTACCTCGTTGCCATCAGCTGGGCCATCACTTACAGCTGCTCCACTACCAGTTGGGTCAGGAGAGGCTGAGGCAGCCTCTGGGTCTAGTAACCCACCGACGTCTCCCAAGCTGCAGAGACTCAGGTCTGAGAGGAGAGACCTGAGTACTCACAGGAGGAGTGCTCACCTTCAGGCGAAACAGGGAGGTGAGTCGCCAGGGGATGAGGGCCGGCCGTTACCCCGACAAAGATAAAAGGCTGACGGACCCCACCCCAGGTTGCGGGAGCAACATTGCTGTGTGCTAGATCCTGCCTGAGATCCTGTACCTGTCCTTGTCTGGTTTCTTGCCTCGTGTCCTGCCTTGGCCCTGTCGGACTGACTCCTCGTGGAATCCTTGGATTCGTTACCGGACCTGGACTGTGTTTCAAGGGTTACCGCTGGGCCCAGCACAACAAGAAAAAAACAATAAAACCCCAAAAGTAATAAAAAATAGGAAAAAGAAAATTACTTATTACATATTCTATTACATTACACACACACACACACACACACACACACACACAGTCATTGGTGGACTTCCCTTCCTCTCCTTCCATGGTTCCATTTCTCTTCCACTTCCTCTCACGTTTTCTTAGTTTCCCCAAACTTTCTCTGTTCCTCCCGTTAACTCTAGTTCTAACTTACGCTGCTGAAAAGATTGCCATCCTGCTAGGCTGATTGTCTGCTTATACAGTGGTGCCCCGCAAGACGAATGCCTCGCAAGACGGAAAACTCACTAGACAAAAGAGTTTTCCGTTTTGGAGGTGCTTCGCTAGACGAATTTCCTATGGGCTTGCTTCGCAAGACGACAATGTCTTGCGAGTTCCTGCGGTTTTTTTTCCCTCCCCCCGCTAAGCCGCTTATCAGCTGATCCGATCAGCCGATAAGCCGCTAAAAGCCGCTAAAAACCGCTAATAGTGCTAATAGCGCTAATCCGCTAATCCGTCAATGGGCTTGCTTCGCAAGATGAAAAAACCACTAAACGAAGAGAGTCACAGAACGGATTCTTTTCGTCTTGCGAGGCACCACTGTAATATTTTTTCATATAATCAATAAATAATTCCCAGTCCTCCTTATATCTTTTATCATTTTGCTTTCATATTCTAGTGGCTAGGCCTGCTAACTCTGCATATTCAGAACCAGCACCAGACTTCATGGTGGGGGGGGGGGCTCAGCATTTCATTGCTGATGGGTCCCATAACCCAACACACACACCCCTCATGCATTTCCACTGGGGCCCTGGACAGCGCTTTAGCCGTGGGTGGGTGATGATGCCACTGATGAGTGGGAGCCAAGCATAGTTCCCATCCATGGTGGCTGGCCGCCATTTTGATTTACTAAAAATGTAGTGCCCAATGAGTGTCAGTGAGCCAGTGAGGGGCCCTCAGCCATGCCCCAACCTCATCAAGGGCTAGCACCGGAGTTGCTCCCATTCTCCCTGCAGATCCTGGAATGGGAAAGGAGCCATGCCAGCCCTGGAACTGGAATGCGGAGGGAAAGGAAAAATGCAATCTGAACACACAACACCTTACCGGCAGGGCAAGAAAGAAGGCAGATCATTTGCCTTCAGCCTCCTCTTCCCCGCACCTCGGGATTGCTCTGGCCCAATCATCTTCTGCTCTTTGGCAGCAATCCTATGGATATCTGCAGTACAGTGGTACCTCGGGTTAAGAACTTAATTCATTCTGGGGGTCCGTTCTTAACCTGAAACTCTTCTTAACCTGAAGCACCACTTGAGCTAATGGGGCCTCCCGCTGCCACCGCACGATTTCTGTTCTCATCCTGAAGCAAAGTTCTTAACCCAAGGTACTATTTCTGGGTTAGCGGAGTCTGTAACCTGAAGTGTCTGTAACCCGAGGTACTACTGTATTCTGTTCTTCAACCTGCAACCTCTGCGACCAAACCAAAAAGTTCATCACGCTGCTGACTCCTGTGGGGCTCTCTGTCCCCCTTAAAATGTCCATCTTTTTGGTTTGCAGTCGGACAGAACGGTGAGCGAAGAATGCATGAAAGAACAAGCAGCGATATTCCCCCGTGTGGGTGGTTTCATGCCTTATGGGGCGAATATCTCAGTTTATAGATTGCTGCCCACCAGCCCCCACCAGCCTGTTTCTGATGGGAAAACAACCCGGTGGGAGATAAATTATACTAAAGAGTCCCCTTTCTCCAGAGCGAAAAACCTGGACTATGCCAAGAGATGGGGAGGGCTTTCTAAATATCTCCCTAATAAATTTGATGCAGTGACTACAAGCATGTTTATAGAGGTCTAAGAGGGGGAGGGGGAGAAATGAGGAGGGCTGGTATCTGTTTTCTTAAAGTGCAAAATCAAGGCTAGCTTACAGCACCCAAGAGATCAGAAGCTGCCTCGAAGGCCACCCATCTGGAGAGCAGCTGATCATTACCTAAACGCCCTACCCAGGCGTTGGGTTTGTTCTCTCTCCCCCCCCCCCGCCCCTCAGCACTCCTTTTTATGGTCCCCTGTCAGGGTAAGAGAGAGAGTTTATGAAAGACTAACAGCAAGTCTTGTACAGACCATAACTCCGTGGATCAACAAACATTGCTATAAATTAGCAGGAAGAAAGGGCCCTGGGGAATCATCTCCAAACTGGCCTGCGGTCCCACATAAGTCAGCAATTTTTTAAACATTGTAATCTAAAGTTTCAGAATCAATTGTGTCTGGAAACGTGAGTCTCTGAAGCACTCCGAGGTGGGGGAGGAAGGAACTGGCCGTTTCATGGACTAATAGAGCATACATAGCAGAATAATAATAATAATAATAATAATAATAATAAGAACTGGGAAATTGTAGGAGCATTCTAGGGTATTCCCATCAGATTTCAATTGGGTTGCTATCACTTATGGGGGAGAAAACCAGTCACTTCTCTTTTGAGCCTTATTCACACTTTGTGACCCTGCAATGCTTTGAAAGTCACGCTTTTCCAGATTTTGCAGTGCAGTTGTCAAACCAAAAGATACATACCAAAGAAAAAAGTGTACTTCTGGCAAAAAAAATGTATGTATTAGGCAAAATTGTGTACAGAAAAATGTGTGCAGAATCATCAAATTGTAGAATTTGGACCCCATGGGTCATCTAGTCCAGCCCCCTCAGGAATCACAGATAAAAATAAACCCTGACTGACACCAATCCAACCTCTGTTTCAAAACCTCAAATGAAGGAGAGTCCACCACCTTCTGAGGGAATCTGTTCCACTGTCAAACAGCTCCTACCATCAGAAAATTCTTCCTAATGTTATTTGGAATCTCCTTTCCTGCAACTTGAATCCATTAGATTGGGTCCTACCCTCCGAAGCAGCAGGATGATGATGATGATGATGATGATGATGATAATAATAATAATAATAATAATAATAATAATAATATCTGGCTGGGTTTCCCCAGCCACTCTGGGCGGCTTCCAGCAGAGTATTAGAATACAATAACCTATTAAACATTAAAAGCTTCCCTAAACAGGGCTGCCTTTACATGTCTTCTAAAAGTCTGAAGTCTCACATCTGGTGGGAGGGTGTTCCACAGGGCGGGTGCCACTACCAAGAAGGCCCTCTGCCTGGTTCCCTGTAACTTGGCTTCTCGCAGTGAGGGAACTGCCAGAAGGCCCTCGGAAGTGGACCTCAGTGTCCGGGCTGAACAATGGGGGTGGGAGACGCTCCTTCAGATATACTCGGCCGAGGCCGTTTAGGGCTTTAAAGGTCAGCACCAACACTTTGAATTGTGCTCGGAAACAAAAATAAGCTTGCTCCATCTTCCATGTGGCAGGCCTCCATGTAATATTTGAAGGGAGCTATCGTGTCAGCTCTCAGTCTTCTCTTTTCCAAGCTAATTGTACCCAACTCCCTCAACAGATCCTCGTAAGGCTTGGTTTCCAGACCCTTGTGAGATGCTCACAAAAATATGTACACATTTTCACAGGTACCAGAAGTCATTTTGAGTCCCCTATTCCCCTCACAGACCTACAGTCCTCAGAATTCCCCGTGAAGAGGAATTGTCTGTTAAACAACTCTGAGAATTATAACTCTGTGAGGAAGACAAGGGTTTCCTAAAAACTCTTGGTGGCCTTCAGCTCTCAGGATTCTTTGGATGAAGCCATGACTGTCTAAAGTGGTATCACAGAGCTATAAATATAAATAATAATAATAATAATAATAATAATAATAATAATAATAATAATAATGATGTTTTATTTATACCCCGCCCTTCCCGGTTCAGAAAACCGGGCTCAGGGCAGCTAACAACAAATTTAAAACACTTAATTGATGCAACAAAAAAACAGCGTAAAATACAGTATAAAACATGAATAACAATACATTCAGAATTCAAAAATCAATTTAGGTGGGAAATCTATCTCATAAACATTAGATGATCACCAGGGCTAGCTGGCTAAATTAGTCCTATTTGGGCCAGCGAGGAGACCAGGAGAGAATTAGCTGTAGGATCCCAGAGCGGGTAATCTTCATAAAAAGGGTAGGGGGAGGGAAGGAAGGGGAATAAAAGATCAGGTTAAGTTCAGATTGCAAGCCAGGCGGAATAACTCTGTCTTACAGGCCCTGCGGAAGGAAGTTAAATCCTGAAGGGCCCTAGTCTCATGGGACAGAGCATTCCACCAGGTCGGAGCCATCACTGAGAAGGCCCTGGCGGAGGAGTGAATATATGGTGTGAATGTGACCCTGGTCAGGACTAGGCATGACTGCCTGTTCCCTCCCTTCTCCACCTGTCCCTCCCAGTATGTGGCAGTGGTACACCTTCTGGGAAGCTGGGATAGCAGTTCCTGCCCACCAGCCCACAGGCAGACCATTTCCCTTTTTAGATAGCCGCAACCAGACATGATAGCTGAGTTGGTTAGAGCGTGGTGCTGGTAACGCCAAGGTGGCAGGTTCGATCCCTGTGTGGGACAGCTGTGTTTTCCTGCGTTGCAGGGGCCTAGATTAGATTATCCTCAGCGTGTCTTCCAACTCTATGATTCTACAAGGTGTGACTGGAAAGTTCGGTGAATGGACACAGAAAGCGGACAGCGAGAAATATTCAAAGATACATGCCTCACAGGCCTTCAGAGTAGGCCCCCTCTGATACAATGCACCATTGACAACGTTCGTAGAACTGTTGGAAGCTTCTGGAGAAGTCCTCTTTTTGTACTGCTTTCAGTTCCCTCGTCACAGCAGCTTGGACGTGTGAAATGTTGGGAAATCTGTGCCCTTTCAGTGCAGATTTCAGTTTTGGAAAAAGAAAGAAATCTGGTGGAGCCATATCAGGAGAATATGGAGAGTGGGACAACACAGTAACCTCAGTAATGATTTCACATGGAACATGCAATTCTTCCGCCATCATTTGGACGAAAAAACTCTGATCCCACAAGAATAACTCACAAACTCTGCCGACATTTGCCACCGTTCTGCTTGTCGACGAACTGCAAGACGGAGGGTCATCTTCAATGGTTTGCCACCCTTCACGGAAATGCTTAAACCACTCATACGCTGTCTTTAGAGTTACAGCTTCATCTCTGTACATAATTGTCAGCATTTTGATGCCAATTTACCCAATTTGAAACAGAATTTCATATTGACTCTCTGCTCCATTTTCAGTCACAACGCAGTGCACTATTAACAGCTACTAAACGCTACCACATGAACGTTGGCCTGTCAACAAATGCAGAGAGACGTGCGCATATGTTAGCTGAGATACGGGCGAACGCCTCCCACGTGTCTCCACGAATCCGGCAGTTCCCTTTATCTCATACAGGGGTGATTCACCTTACTTTCCAGTCACACCTTGTATGATAACATCACTGCCATTTTTGTGAACCAGCGCAGTCAGGAATGGCTCTCCCCGTCTGTGGTCATGTTCCGAAATCCACCCATACCTGCTGGCCACGCAAGAAGAGACCCAGGGTCTGCAAAGCCATTTGGGTTTCTGTCTTTGTGGGAAAGGCAGCCATGACCTTGGCGAGGAAGATAAATGAGTTTCAACTGGAGGAGCTCGTCACGTTCAATGCAGGGAGCGGAGGTTATTTGATAGCACAAAGATGCCCCCCATCCTCATTTGTTTCCGCTGTTCGTAAGGGAAGGGGAGGGTGAGCAGTCATCAGAGTTTCTAAAGAAAGATGGAATCATAAGCCTTTGGATTCCACTGCAAGGGAATGGGGAATATTCCTCTGGGGTTTCATACAGACCCCACCCAGTTACAGTTTTCTAGCAGAAGAAGAGAAGAAGAAGAAGAGTTTGGATTTGATATCCCACTTTCTCACTACCCAAAGGAGTCTCAAAGCGGCTAACATTCTCCTTTCCCTTCCTCCCCCACAACAAACACTCTGTGAGGTGAGTGGGGCTGAGAGACTTCAAAGAAGTGTGACTGGCCCAAGGTCACCCAGCAGCTGCATGTGGAGGAGCGGAGACGCGAACCCAGTCCACCAGATTACGAGACTACTGCTCTTAACCACTACACCACACTGGCTCTCCAAGGAGAGGGGAGAGGAACATTTTTCTGCCCAGGGGTAGCACTCCCTTTGAGGGAAATCTTCAGGGAACCACATGCCTGTGGTAGGCAGGGTCAGAGACAAAAGTGGGCAGAGCAAGGAATAGCTAGGACTCAGCTAGACTGGTAAAGAAAAAGTGCTTTATATGTGCTGTATATGCGATATGACTTTGTGCCACCAGGTGGTGCTGTGGAGTCCTGTTGTTCACTACCTGTTTTCCCTGTTTAAATTTACAACACATTTAACTGAATTGCTTCTTTGATGTGTCTAGACCAGGCATCCCCAAACTCGGCCCTCCAGATGTTTTGGGACTACAATTCCCATCATTCCTGACCACTGGTCCTGTTAGCTAGGGATGATGGGAGGACCGAGTTTGGGGGTGCCTGGTCTAGATCCAGCCCTAATGCTATTCTAGGCTGCATCAACGGAAGCATAATGTCCAGATCAAGGGAAGTAATAGTACCACTCTATTCTGCACTCGTCAGACCACACCTGGAGTCCTGTGTCCAGTTCTGGGTGCCACAAAGGATGTTGACAAGCTGGAATGTGTGCAGAGGAGGGCAACCAAGATGATTAAAGGTCTGGAAACCAAGCCTTATGAGGAACAGTTGAAGGAGCTGGGTATGTTTAGCCTGGAAAAGAGGAGACTGAGAAGAGCTATGATAGCCATCTTCAAATATCTCAAGGGGTGCCACATGGAAGAGGGAGCTTGCTTTTTCCCTCCTGCTCTGGAGGGTAGGACTCAAACCAATGGTTTCAATTTCCAAGAAAAAAGATTTTGACTAAACATCAGGAAGAACTGACAGTGAGAGCTGTTTGACAGTGGTCTGCCTCAAGGAGTTGTGGACTCTCCTTTCTTGGAAGTTGTCAAGCAGAGGTTGGTTGGCCAACTGTCATGGATGCTTTAGTTGAGATTCCTGCATTGCAGAGGGTTGAACTAGATGACCCCATAAGGTCCCTTCCAACTCTAAGATTCTATGATACGTTATCTTTGAAGAGCAGGCTAGTTTCTACTCACACTTACACACCCGCTGTCTACCTAGGCAAGCAAGAAGCACTTTCAGAGGTCAAGGAAACATCCCAAGCAGGCAAAAACATTCATGGAGGATGTGAAGCGAAGTTAGTAAGGGGGAGGAGGTGTGGTCTAGAAAGAGTCCTGAGGGCCAGATGGGGAAACTTGAAAGGCTACGTGGTATTTAAGGTTTCTCATCCCTCTTCTAGGTTTTGAGGGGTTGTTGAGCAAGATACATCCACAGGGACGTTTGCTTCCCTCCCTCCCTCCTTTGGGTCCCAATCCATACCACTGGCCAGAGTTAGAAAGCAAGAGAATGGAAGGTGGGGGGTGGGATATCAGGGTGAGAGGACTTCAGTAGAGGGTGATGGGCCCCTGGCTGGAGTGTGGGCCTTGCAGTGGCGTAGCGTGGGGGGTGCAGGGGGTGCCGGCCGCACCGGGTGCAACATCTGGGGGTTAGGGTTAGGGGCGCAAATCCACGGGTTAGGGGGCGCAAATCCACAGGTTAGGGGGCGCAAATTACTTGCCTTGCCCCGGGTGCTGACAACCCACGCTACGCTACTGGGGCCTTGCCAGATTCCCAGCAATGCCAGCGCACGATGCCAGCCCTGCCAGAGGCCACAAGAGTTCAATGCTATTTAAACCCAGGCCAATTTGGGCACCGGTTGATCTTTGCAAGATAAATGGGTTTGCGGCATTCCTCTGGGTGAAGGCAAGGACAGGGTGCCCTTTCTCTGCTGCAAAAAAAACAAAAAGGGACCTGAAAAGCGATAGGAAGAGTCGGACAGGCTCTGCATCACAGTTGCCCTCTGGGATTCAAAGGCCGAGACTGGGAAAGAGTTGGAATGTGGCAAAACACCAGGAGAGAGGAGAGAGGATCAAGCCCCTTTGCAACCACAGAAAAGAAACCCCACACAGGCACCTCAAGGTTTAATCGGGGAGCCACTGAGCGATCGGATCATGGTTCCTATCTTCATCTAGGGACAGTTGGGAATTTCAATTCAGTTCGCATTTAAAGGGGAATCTACTTAACCTGCCTTTTTTCTGAAGCAGGACAAAAAGAGGACACGGGTGGCGCTGTGGTCTAAACCACAGAGCCTAGGGCTTGCCGATCAGAAGGTCGGTGGTTCGAATCCCCGCGACGGGGTGAGCTCCCGTTGCTCAGTCCCAGCTCCTGCCCACCTAGCAGTTCGAAAGCACATCAAGTGCAAGTAGATAAATAGGTACCACTCCGGCAGGAAGGTAAACGGCATTTCCATGCGCTGCTCTGCTTCGCCAGAAGTGGCTTAGTCATGCTGGCCACATGACTCAGAAGCTGTCTGCAGACAATCGCCGGCCTCTCGGCCAGTAAAGCAAGATGAGCACCGCAACCCCAGAGTCATCTGCGACTGGACTTAATGGTCAGGGGTCCCTTTACCTTTACCTTTACCTTTTACAAGGACCAAAACTCAGCCATCCTTTGAAATTCGCACTTCTCCTAATGTCGCCATGCAGTCCTCCAGCCAAGAAGCGTGTGCAACAATGCATCTACTAAATTGTTCATTAAAGTGAATGCAAATATGTGTTATTTTAGGGGAAATTGCTTTGTAAACGTGCATAAATGAGGAGAGATGTGCCCTAAGATACTGGTGGGTTGTTGCTGTTTTTAAATTGCAAATTGATGTGGCAACGTGGAGAACTGGCCTTAGAAAAATGAGAAACAGAGAGAAAGCGAAATTGGCATATCCAGCCATCCCCATGCATGTAGAAATGATATGACAGGAAATGAGCGAAATTGCACTCATTAAATTTTTAGACCAGGGTTCAAATCCCCACTCAGCCATGAAGCTCACCAGGTAACTTTGGGCCAGTCACTCACTCTCAGCCTAACCTACCCCACAAGATTGTTGTGGGGATTAAACAAGAACCATGTGTGTCGCCTTGAGCTCTTTTGGAGACGACGCAGTAAACAAATACAGAAATCGATGGTCCCTAGCAACCAGCATTCAGAGGCATACTGCCTCTCCTGCTGGAGGCAACATGGCTATCATGGCTAATTGTCACCGATGGTCTTCTTCTCCAAAAGCATGAGCACCACATTGTTCATGCTACACAATGATCTGCTGCAGAACATATTTAACATGCATGCAAATTTTATGGCCACCTTTGGGAACATCCCAAACCTTCCGGCCTTTCCATAAAACAACGACAAGCCCCCCCGAAGATTAATGCTCAGAGCAAATCGGCAATCACAACAGAGTGTAAATGTCTAAGTCCTCACAGAGGTTGTGTAACTATCCCACGACATCCCAAAGTGCCGGAGGCAGAAAGGGAGCTTCCTTCCTGTTTTGTCGACTCGTCAATTGTCATCACATCAGCACAGCGTGAGCTGATGTTGTTGACGCGCTGGCCATGTTGAAAGAGAGCATCCATCTGCAGAGATCCCCTCCGTTGAAAGTGATTTGCTTTTAGTGCTTACAACTCCTCTTACAGATAATTTTCAATGGCTAAAGCAGATATGGTGGGCAGGGACAGCGGCCTGCCTTTGATTCTACAAAGGGAGGTTGTTCAGTTAGCCGCTTCCATTTCAGGGATCCATTTCTGGACTATTTTGGAAAGCAGAGCTTCTTCTTGAGAAAACCAAACCCCTTCAGGGGGGCTCAGGATCTTAGCTCTGTGGTAGAACATCTGCCTTGCATGCAGAAGGTCCAAGGTTCAATCCCCAATATGTCCAGGTAAGGTTGGGATGATAATAATAATAATAATAATAATAATAATAATAATAATAATAATAATTTATTTATACCCCACCCATCTGGCTGAGTTTCCCCAGCCACTCTGGGCGGCTCCCAATCAGTGTTAAAAACAGTACAGCGTTACATATTAAAAACTTCCCTGAACAGGGCTGCCTTAAGATGTCTTCTGAATGTCAGGTAATTATTTATCTCTTTGACATCTGATGGGAGGGCGTTCCACAGGGCGGGCGCCACTACCGAGAAGGCCCTCTGTCTGGTTCCCTGTAGCCTCACTACAGTCTCATGCTTTTGGAGAACAAGACCATCGGTGACAATTAGCCATGTGGGAGAGGCTCCCTGCCTGAAACCCTGGACAGCAACATCTGGTCAGTGTAGACAACAATGAAGGAGATAGACCAATGGTCTGACAGAGCACAAGGCAGCTTCCAAGGGGCTGTATCCAGTGTCCTCTGCCTGGTGGCACAAAAGCTCTTACTCCAGCGGGTGGGTGAGTTTTAACAGAGGTATCCATTTCAATGGACCCTTCTGAGGCATTCAGAAGCATGCTGCATCTGACAACGGAGCCCGGACATATCAACCAGGGCTAGCACCCAGTGAATTTGTCCAACCCTCTTGCAAAGCTCTTGCAAGTTGGTGACCTCCTGTGTGAAGAAGTGCTTCCATTTGTGCGTGTCATGGAAGAGGAGAGATTGGTCATTGGTTCCTATTCATTCATGGAACCTCCAGAGTCAACAGCAGCGTCCTGCTGAACACCTGTTTCAAGGTAGGGGCAATGGAGAAGGGCTATTGTCCATCTCCTCTTTATGGACTTCTTTAAGGCATCTGTGAGGAACAGGATACTGACATAGGTGGACCCTTATCCTGAACTAGCAGAGGTCATCTTGCGTCCTTAAAAAAAGTCTTCCAAGAAAGAGAGATTTAAAGATAATGGATAATCTAGGTCAGGGGTGGGAAACCTATGACTCTCCAGATGTTGTTGAGACTCTAACTCTCATCATCCCTGAGCGCTGGCCATGCTGGTTGGGGCTGATGTGAGTTGCAGTCCAACAACAGCTGAAGGACACAGGTTAGCCACACCTTCCCTCTCCTCACCTTCATTTTGTGTATTGTCCAACTATGCTGGTCCCGGGGGGTTACCGTGCAGCGTGGTCCGAGTCCAGTCCGAGGTCGAGGGTATGGTATGAAGGCTGTCCGTCAAGGCTGAAGCGGGGTCCAAGGCAAGGAGTCGGGTGTGGTCAGGAACTCTGGCAGAAGAGTAGGACAGGGTGCCAGCAGGAACAGGTTACCAACAATGTTGCTCCCGCAACCTGGCACTGGGCTGACTGGCTTTTATCTGCCCCGAGGCATAGGGCGGCCCCGGTCCATGGGTGACCCGCCTCTCCTGGCCTGGGGGCGAGCACTCCTCCTGTGGGAACTTAGTTCCCTCTGCCTCTCTGCCCTGAGCCTCTGCAGCTCAGGAGAGGCTGGAGGGTTACTGGACCCAGAGGCAACCTCACCTTCCCCTGACGGGGCTGAGAGTGGAGCACCTGCAGGCAATGGGTCCTCCATCACCTCCGGAGCCAGAGCAGATTCAGCTGGTGTCTGCTCCTGAGGATCCAGCACAGGTGAGGACCCTTCAGGCTCATGCCCCAGCCCAGCTCAGCCGGTCCTGGAGGCGGGAACTCCTGTGCAGGCTGGGATTCCTCAGGTTCAGCCTCTGAATCCGATTCCCAGGCCATCACACCATCATATGCTGAAGACTCACCTCTTGGCTCTAGCTCTGACACTTGAAATATGTATATTTGTTTTAAACAGGTTTCTTGCTTATTAAGTTGCTTTGATTCTTTTTGCTGGAAAGCAGTGTACAATAAAATTATGAATGGGTGAGACAATGCTTACTGGAGCTGATGGGAGTCTGTGTCCAACAACATCTGAGCCCAGACTGACATCATCCCCAGTGAGTGCAGCCAATGGTCTGGGAGATGTAGTCAACCAATATCTAATAATAATAATAATTTATTATTTATACCACGCCCATCTGGCTGAGTTTCCCCAGCCACTCTGGGCGGCTTCCAACAGAACACTAAAATACAATAACCTATCAAACATTAAAAGCTTCCCTAAACAGGGCTGCCTTCAGATGTCTTCTGAAAGTCTGGTAGTTGTTTTTCTCTTTGACATCTGGTGGAAGGGTGTTCCACAGGGCGGGCGCCACTACCGAGAAGGCCCTCTGCCTGGTTCCCTGTAACTTGGCTTCTCACAGCGAGGAAACTGCCAGAAGGCCCTCAGCGCTGGACCTCAGCGTCCAAGCAGAACGATGGGGGTGGAGATGCTCCTTCAGGAGTCTAGAGTCTCCAGCCCTGGCTTTTGAAGTTCCTCGGGGCTCTCGTTTGCCCTCTCTGCTTTTTAGCACCTACTTTGGCTCCTTTCTTCATTCCTTCTTTATATACTGTCCAGTTGTGTTTCTTCCCCCTCTCCTGGGAGTCGGCTGCGATTCGATTACTTAGAAAGGGAAGTTCCACAGGGTCTCCGCTCTTTGTTTATGAAAATGGCTACAAAGACGTGGAGAGAAGCCACCCTTAAGTCAGCCAGCCAAACGGTGGAATCCACTGCCTTTGGTCGGACTTTGGATTAATTAGCTGTGTGTCTAATTAGCAACAGGCTCCCCTTGGTTATTCTGAAACTGTAGCTGCCGCTCACCAACCGGAGGCCATCAGGAGGCTTGTCAGAAATCAGAATGCGTTCCAGCTGGCCTTTGCCACCCCCACCTTCTCCCTCTCCTAAAAAAATACTAAGACTGCAATTCTATACCCATTTATCTAATGGAGTCTCCACTGATCTCAATGGGAGTTACTTATCTCTTTTAATAGATAAAAGTATGTATTTTAGTTGAAAACAAACTGAATTTTCAACAGAAGCCTTTGAGACCTGCCTTTAGGTTCATCTCTGTGAGATAAAGGGCTGTATCCAACCAACTTGTTCCATCAGCTCGGGGATTTATGCTTGTTCAATTGACTCCCCCCTCTTGTCTCTCCCTCCCCCAACAGGCTTGTTGTGAAGATGGGAGGGGGGGAACCATGTACACCATATTGAGGTCTTTGGAGAAAAGGTTAGGATATAAATATACAACTAATAAATATTGAGGAGCTCATCCTTGGTCCACGATAATATATGAATTAGAATGTGATTGGCATGCTCAGCTGTCTTCCCCCCCACCCCACCAGCATTGTTACCAACAAATAAAAATGAAAGTAAAATACAACTGAACCAAATCACAAACAATCGAACATTTTGGGCATTTCACTCATCCAAAGAGTACACCAACAGCAAATGAGATTTACTTTGGAATAGACCTAGACTGGCTCCCCATACGTTTCCGAGCACAATTCAAAGTGTTGGTTTGACCTTTAAAGCCCTAAACAGCCTCGGCCCAGTATACCTGAAGGAGCGTCTCCACCCCCATCGTTCACTGAGGTCCAGCTCCGAGGGCCTTCTGGCAGTTCCCTCACTGCGAGAAGCCAAGTTACAGGGAACCAGGTAGAGGGTCTTCTCGGTAGTGGCACCCACCCTGTGGAACGCCCTCCCACCAGATGTCAAAGAGAACAACAACTATCTGACTTTTAGAAGACATCTGAAGGCAGCCCTGTTTAGGGAAGCTTTTAATGTTTAATAGACTATTGTATTTTAATATTCTGTTGGAAGCTGCCCAGAGTGGCTGGAGAAACCCAGCCAGATGGGTGTGGTATAAATAAATTATTATTATTATTATTATTATTATTATTATTATTATTATTATTAGACGTGCAGGATTGCAGAGTGAGATTGGTGGATCTTTCCACGTCCTTCCTTCTATGATTACCTCAAAAATGGGACTCCACCAAACCTCTTCTTAGCACAAGACAAAATAAAAAAATTCCTTCCAATAGCACCTTAAAGACCAACTAAGTTAGTTCTTGGTATGAGCTTTCGTGTGCATGCACACTTCTTCAGATACACGAAAGCTCATACCAAGAACTAACTTAGTTGGTCTTTAAGGTGCTATTGGAAGGAATTTTTTTATTTTGACTATGGCAGACCAACACGGCTACCTATCTACTATTAGCACAAGACAGAATCTCTTCCCTTCTCAGGGGCATAGCATTGGAGGGAGGCAAGGGGGGTGTAGCCCTGGGCACACAATTTTGAGGGGGCACAAACCAGGTGCCCCATGAGGGATCCCCGTCCCGCCCTGCCTGCTGCCAGAGGTTTCTGGGCCCCAGAGCCTTGCCGCCACATCCCTGTACCCCTCACTGAATGGCCACCCAGCCAGTATCAGGGGAATTCGCCCACCAAGGGCCACATCAACTGACTGGGCTCCCCCTGTGTGGGAAGGCAGGTGGCACAGCATGGCCTTGTTTGGCTCTGGTCGCGAGTGCTGGGCTGGCATGGTGTGCTTTGTGAAGCCTCTATACCCTGTGCCCGACTGGGGGTGGTGATGAGGGCTGGTTTGGGCATGGTAGGCTCCATGAACTCTCCACACCGTGCCACCTGTTAGAATTCCTGCTCCATGATTGCAGTCATGGGATTTTTGTCTATCACATGATTGTATATGTTTTGACTCCACAAAGTGGGGAGTGACGGAAACAGGATGTTTGTGTAACTGTGTTCTGTGAAGTGGAACTATTGTCCTTTGCTCTTTTTCCTCTTTGCTGTCTGATGCTAGAGAGAGAGGGAGCCATGTTGCAGTGCTCCGTGTGTGTTTATATGTAAATAAAGTAGATTAGCCAAAATGCTGAGTTGCTGAGGTCTGTTACACAAGTTGCGCAAACTCTGTGGATCCCTAAGTGTGCCGGTGTCGGTTGGCACCAGTCGCTGTGATGTTTGGACTGAAGAAAGCTTTTGAAGTTACCAACGATTGACCAGGAGGGAGGGAACATGCCAGTCAGGCATGTGTCTCTACCAGGGTCCTACTCATGTGTAGGCTGAACTCCCCATCCCGTGTGAGTCCCAGGCACCAGCCAACGCTGCAACGCCGCTGCTCCTTCCTTCTATAACATTCATTTTCTTTTTGATTGCTTGGGCCCAAATCCATTCATATCCAAGTCTCGGGCCTTTGGCCACAGCAGATAGATCAAGGAGGAGAGATGAAAAGTTAACCAGAAGTTCCCATGGGGCGTGGAGATCTTCTGGCTCATGTACAAGCCTGCAGAAGGGGGGGGGGTGGGAGGCGTTGCCAGATACATTTCTGAGACACGAATTGGAACCCACTAATAATAAGCAAAGCACTGAACCACACAGACATCACTTTGAAGGAACCCAAGTCACGCATCTGGCTTTGCAGAACTTAGCCATATAACTTCTTGCTCCATGAACAGGGTATCATAATAGTTATTTCAGAGCACAGCATGGTTTGTTTTGATAAGAGTATAAACTGCCTCGTTTTTTCCTGGCCTGGCAGGGTGCCGTGTTTTGCCCAGCAGTAAAGGGGGTGGCAGGAGATGGAATGGGACTAGCGATAGGGATGGTGGAGGAATTCAATTCAGTTTCCAGTTAAAAGGTGGCCATACCTTATTTGCGCTTCCTGACAGAATTTGAGAACTCCATTGGAGAAAAAATGGGGAGAAAGTTTAAAATGCACAAAAACTTGACTGCAAAAATAATAATAATAATCTGAAAAGCACACAAAAATGTGACAGGCATGTCAGGAAATTATAGGGACAGAACTACCTAAATTTTATAGAAATTTATTTATGTATGTGAGTACAGCAGCAAGAATGCTACTTGCCCAAAAGTAGAAAGAAACAGAAGTTCCAGCAAAGGAAGAATGGATACAAAAACTTATGGAATATGCAGAAATGGTGAAACTTATCGGAAGAATAAGAAATCAAGGTAACCAAACTTTTTATAAAAGAATGGAAATGGTTTATTGAATATTTACAGATAAATTGCAAACAGATAAAAACAGTAGCAATAACCTGCAGTTTTAAAAATAGTATATATTCACAGTGGATAATTAAATGAGTAAGTTAGATGAATTTGGATATGCAGAAGATATTAAAAAATAAATTTAAGGAAGCGCAGAAAGAGGGAGAAGGAAGTCAAATTTTGAAATGTTAAATGTCAAACTAAAGAAATGTATCCATTTGAAAGGTATAAATAAAAAACTGTAAAAAATGCAAATGTCAATTTGTATAGTGTCCCAGTTTCTCCACACACCCCTTTCTGAGCTCCACCTCACCAAGTAAGAGGTCTTGCTGAAGTTCAGAGACACACTCCAGCCAAGCAGAAACACTTGAGGAAGTTGCAGAACAGAGCTGGCGGCCTGCAGGGAGTTCCGAGGGCCACGTCAGAGAGGTTTGGAAGGCTGCATTTGCCTCTGGCAGGTAAAGGTAAAGGGACCCCTGACCATTAGGTCCAGTCGTGACTGACTCTGGGGTTGCGGCGCTCATCTCGCTTTATTGGCCGAGGGAGCCGGCGTACAGCTTCCGGGTCATGTGGCCAGCATAACTAAGCCGCTTCTGGTGAACCAGAGCAGCGCACGGAAACATCGTTTACCTTCCCGCCGGAGTGGTACCTATCTATCTACTTGCACTTTGACGTGCTTTCGAACTGCTAGGTGGGCAGGAGCAGGGACCGAGCAACAGGAGCTCACCCTGTTGCGGGGATTTGAACCGCCGACCTTCTGATCGGCAAGACCTAGGCTCTGTGGTTTAACCCACAACGCCACCCGTGTCCCTGGTGGGAGTATTCAATCCGGTTACCCAGCTTCCCAAGTTTCAGGTACTCTGTTGGAGGAGCTGTCAGAGCCTGGAAGGACACGTCCAAGCTGTCAGGAAACAGTTCTCAGTTTCACAGGGAAACAAAATACATCCAGCCCCTAATGAGGGAAGACACCAGCTGTGCGAAGCCCACAGAGGGGGGACACGCCAGTTATTTATTCCCCTTCCTTCACCAGTCCCCCCCAAATCACAACAGCAGCGGCAACAAAAACTTCCAGCCTTTGCCAGCAGGTCCCTAAAGGGAAGGCAATTTGTTTACTTCCCCTGCAGGAGCCAGATCCTGACGGGGCCAGAATGACAGATGAGTGGCATCAGAATGCTATTTCAATTAGCAGGCTGAGTTTTCTCTCTGTTGCCGTCCGAGGCCCCCGCCACCCCTCTGAGGTCTTCCACACTTTATCATCACCTTGAAGAACTTTCTGCCTCCTAGACCTCACAACGGCCTTCCCAAATTCATGGAGGAGAAGGGCAGGCTGATGTGGAGGACTTGCTGATCCTGAATGGGGTAACTGTGCCCCTGAAGGACCAGGTACACAGCCTGGGAGTCATTTTGGACTCACAGTTGTCCATGGAGGTGCAGGTTAATTCTGTATCCAGGGCAGCTGTCTACCAGCTCCATCTGATGCGCAGGCTAAGACCCTACCTGCCCACAGACTGTCTTGCGAGAGTGGTGCATGCTCTAGTTATCTCCTGCTTGGACTAATGCAATGCGTCCTACGTGGGGCTACCTTTGAAGGTGACCTGGAAACTACAACTAATCCAGAATGTGGCAGCTAGACTGGTGACTGGGAGCGGCCGCCAAGACCACATGACACCGGTCCTGAAAGACCTACATTGGCTCCCAGTACATTTCCGAGCACAATTCAAAGTGTTGGTGCTGACCTTTAAAGCCCTAAATGGCCTTGGCCCAAGTATACCTGAGGGAGCGTCTCCACCCCCATCGTTCAGCCCGGACACTGAAGTCCAGCTCCAAGGGGCTTCTGGCGGTTCCTTCACTGCAAGAAGCTACAGGAAACCAGGCAGAGGGCCTTCTCAGTAGTGGCGAGTGCCCTGTGAAACGCCCTCCAATTAGATGTCAAAGAGATAAACAACTACCTGACATTTAGAAGATATCTGAAGGCAGCCCTGTTCAGGGAAGTTTTTAATGTGTGACATTTTTATCTATTTTTAATCTTTATTGGAAGCCGCCCAGAGTGGCTGGGGAAGCCCAGCCAGATGGGCGGGGTACAAATAATAAATTATTATTATTATTATTATTATTATTATTATTATTATTATTATTATTATTGCCTCGGGTTACATACGCTTCAGGTTACATACGCTTCAGGTTACAGACTCCGCTAACCCAGAAATATTACCTCGGGTTAAGAACTTTGCTTCAGGATAAGAACAGAAATCGTGCAGCGGTGGCGCGGCGGCAGCAGGAGGCCCCATTAGTTAAAGTGGTGCTTCAAGTTAAGAACAGTTTCAGGTTAAGAACGGACCCCCAGAACGAATTAAGTACTTAACCCGAGGTACCACTGTATACAAAGACTAGAAATAAAAAGTCAACTATATAAAATACATTTTAGGGTTTTGAATTAGTAGGACCTTATTCTGATTGCCCCTGCTAAAAACCTTGCAACCTTTGCTGTCACCTGCTCATCTTGATCTGCCAAGAGAAAGGACACTGTGGCAGTGGCTGGGCGACCCAGAATGGACAATAAAAGAGGGGTGATAACCTCATTTCTCAAGAGTGCAAGCCAGCAGGGCATGCACCACCAATTCGGTACGACCATCTCCACAGGGACATAAGCGTTTTTTGTGTGGAATCTATTGGCTTTGTTCCTCAAGTACAGCCGAAGGCAATACAGTCAATCTTGCGAGAGTAAAAGAGCTTCTGTATTTTAGAATTGCTAGGTTGTGCAGATAGGGTGCTAGAGAGTTGAAATGGGAAGGTGCAAAATAGCCCAGGTTAAGCTTTTCAACCTTTGGGGGGGGGGAAATACAATGCAATGCAAATAAAAATATGAAACCAACGAAAACCAAAATAATGCAGGAGTGGCAGCCATAGTCCTTTTTTCTTTCTTCTCTTTCCGTTTTGCTTTTCCCATGCAAAGTCTCCTGAAGGATTGGTAGACCTGGAGTTCCACTGAGAGGCTCAAGCCAGCCAGATAAATGGGAAGGGCTATAGCTTCCACCTTGCACCCAGAAGGTCCCAGGTTCAATCCCCAGCATCTCCAGGTAGCGCTGGGAAGAAGGTCCGTTGTCTGTAATCCTGGAGAGCTGCTGCCAGTCAGTGTAAACACTACTGAACTAGCTGGACCAGTAGTCTGATTCGATAGCAGACAACCTCCTACCTTCCTCTTTTTTTTGTGAATGGATATTTGTATTCCATGAAATGCCCCCTTCAGCTTTCTTTTTGTGCTCAGTGCATTTTGAGGGCTATACGATCATGATGTTTTAAGTCCCAATTCTCACATCAAGCATGGCGATAACTTGTAGCAGAACCGCCAAGGCTTTGCTTTGTTGTTGCTGTTTAGTCGTTTAGTCGTGTCCGACTCTTCGTGACCCCATGGACCAGAGCACGCCAGGCACTCCTCTCTTCCACTGCCTCCCGCAGTTTGGTCAAACTCATGCTGGTAGCTTTGACAACACTGTCCAACCATCTCGTCCTCTGTCGTCCCCTTCTCCTTGTGCCCTCCATCTTTCCCAACATCAAGGTCTTTTCCAGGGAGTCTTCTCTTCTCATGAGGTAGGCAAAGTATTGGAGCCTCAGCTTCACGATCTGTCCTTCCAGTGAGCACTCAGGGTTGATTTCTTTCAGAATGGATAGGTTTGATCTTTTTGCAGTCCATGGGACTCTCAAGAGTCTCCTCCAGCACCATAATTCAAAAGCATCAATTCTTCGGCGATCAGCCTTCTTTGTGGTCCAGCTCTCGCTTCCATACATCACTACTGGGAAAACCATAGCTTTAACTATAAGGATCTTTGTTGACAAGGTAATTTTTGAAATGAAGTCTCGGTTTATCATCGCTTTTCTCCCAAGAAGCAGGCGTCTTTTTATTTCGTGACTGCTGTCACGATCTGCCGTGATGATGGAGCCCAAGAAGGTAAAATCTGTCACTGCTTCCATTTCTTCCCCTTCTGTTTGCCAGGAGGTGATGGGACCAGTGGCTTTGTACCTGAGCTTTATTTTTTGCTGGAGGATGTGTTCTTGTTATTTGGGGGAGAAAACATAAAAATATGTGTGTGTGTGCGCGCACACACACATGCCAGTTCAGAATGGGGGGGTTTTGGGTGGGGGAGGAGATGTGGCAGATCAAAGAAGCCCATCCTTTAAACATCATGCAACAGCCCTGCGGCCTCAGCTGACATGTAACCGAAACCTCAGTTGCCACTAGCCAAAATATCTTTACCTTCTGTGGAATTGCAGGCTGACTCAAGGTCATAGGGAAAGGTCAAAGAGCGCCCTGCCTTGCCCTCCGTCCTTTTAAATGCCAAAGGTTATCTTGATTTCATTACAGTTGCAAAAACAAGAGGGTGTTTTTACTGCTCTAATTTTCTGAGCATCAAGGAATGTCTAGGGAGCACGTCTTAAGATAATGGGTCAATGAATTGTTGTTGGCGGGCTTTTCGGCAGTGGCTTTTGTCCGCCCACAAAGCAGTTCTTTCCATAACTGAAAGCAACACAGAAATCCATACGTAGGGTGGGCCGTTAACAGAAATAAGACAATATGTGCCAGGCAGGATATTTGAGAGGATGCTAAGATCCTTGTAAATGGCCTATTGCTCAACGTGGAATAAGAGACATAACATAAAATCTTATTGATCATGCCTAAGTCTTCATCCCATACTCTTCAAAGGGCAGAGACCTCGATCACATGCACATCACACATTTAAAAAAACATGGCTTCCCCCAAGGAACCATGGGAACTGTAGTTTAACCCTCACTGAACTACAACACCCAGCAAGCTTAACAAACTACAGTTCCCAGGATTCTTTGGGGGAAGCCATGACCATTTAAGGTGGCATGATACTGCTTGAGATGTATAGTGCAGATGGGACCTATGGTTAGCCAAGTTCTGTAGCTCTGGATTACAGCATCTGATTGGGGGTCCAAGAATCCACGTTTGCGTGTCCTGGGTACCTCTGACGCCAGGATTTGGAAAACCCTCTACCTGCTCCATTTGAGGTGGGCTGTGAGTCAACAGACCAGGATTGATGGGCTGTGGGCTCTTTCCTTATCTGTTGTGTTGACTTTGAAACCCGTTTTCTTTTCTGCAGAGGTCTTTATCAGATCTGTGCCACAGCTGAAAGAATTCCTTGTCCGGCCTTGTGCTGTTAACAGGATGCAAACAGCCCAGTGGTACCTTTAAAGACAAACATTTTATGGCAGAACAAGGTTCAAGGAGGCAGGGACCTAATTCAGGTGTGGAAAGGAGTTGTTGAAAACAATGTGATTAGCATCATCAGGAAAGCCAAATGATACATCTAGCATACAACATAACAGTCACTCATTTCTACAGAACTGGAGGATTCCTTGGGGAGAACTTATGGGTCAGGAATACTACAGTATGTGCTCTAATATAATATGCCCCTGTTGTGTTTTTGTCATTTTCTTGAAAGCACAATACCATTATGAAATCCGGAAACCAAGCAAAACCAGCAAAATAACTAGAGGGAAGGCCGTGGTGTTTGATGTTCGATGGGACTGGTAGGCATCATGTACATATATAGAGATGTCAGGGCTGGCCCAAGACATTTTGCTGCCTGAGACAAAGGATGAAATGGAAGCACACCACCCCTTCAATTCCTCACACAAAAGTCAAGCTGATTGGTACCATTGTGCCTGGTGTCCTTCAGCACTGGTAGGGTATATAGCAGGGAGCCCAACAGTAGGGGGAGCCAGAGTCAATATCAGGCACAACCACAGCCAATGAGAGGCAGAGGCACCGGGTTCTAGTTTTGTCCCATTGTCCTCTTCCTTGCTGAGTTCTGCAAGGGCAGCAGCTGAGACTGAGAAGGAAGCAGACAGGAAGTACCGCCTTCTGGACTGGTTGTGCCAGGCAGGTTGAGGGGGGCTGGGGGCCGACTGATGTTGGTGGAGCAGTGCCCCATTGCCCTAATTGCCAAATGACCCCCGAAGCTGTACACCGG
The DNA here is from genome assembly GCF_965112155.1 of Podarcis liolepis. Taxonomy (NCBI): domain Eukaryota; kingdom Metazoa; phylum Chordata; class Lepidosauria; order Squamata; family Lacertidae; genus Podarcis; species Podarcis liolepis. The sequence continues at coordinate 32,482,739 of NC_139566.1, read as the reverse complement.
CTCCCTTGCCCAATAAAATGAGATGAGCGCCGCAACCCCAGAGTCGGCCATGACTGGACCTAACGGTCAGGGGTCCCTTTACCTTTTATATATGTTGGAAGCTGTCCAGAGTGGCTGGGGCAACCCAGTAAGATGTGTGGAGTATAAATAGTATAATTATCATCATGGAATGGGACTATTTTCATCAGAGAAATGTTGGAGGGTATGCAACTGCTCCATGTGGCAGATACTGAAGGCAACTCAGCTGTTCTTCTCTATCAGAGGACAGACCTCCTCTTAAACTGGCCTGACTCCCTGATGTGTGTCAGAGGACACCCACCACTAGTGCTGAGTTAATATTCAGTTGCCAGTCTTGTACTTGGAATGTGGAGGCACCATCTTGACCTTCAATTCAGGTCTTGGGCGCTCTCCCTGCTTGCTATATTGTTAAATGGAGCACATGGTACTAACGTAATCTGTGGGGAGGTATTATGATTAAAGGAAAGGATTAAAGCTCAGCGGTAGAGCAACTGCTTTGCATGCAGAAGGACCCAGGTTCAATCCTTGTCATACCTTGGTTGGACTGAGATCTGAAATCCTGGAGAGCCGCTTGTGATCAATGTTGTGAGATGGGCCAAAGCGCTGACTCAGTATAAGGCAAAGCTGAGTGGCAGAGTGTGGGAATGTTCAGGGATGCAGTAGAGGATATATTGTTTGGTTATAGCCTTTACAACTTGTGTAAACAAGTTCACAATTTAGCAGAGTAACATTCCCTTTTTTATACTTGAAGCGGATGCGTTTGCTGAGGCTCATTAAAGCCTCTATAATAACTGTCCTGGTATTTTCCCCTTACTCCCTTATGAAAGATAAGACACGACACAGTCTTCTATAAAAGTATAAAAAGAGTTTACTCACATTCTGTTCACAATCGGATCCCAGAAGGCAGACTTATCTTAGAAAAGTAACATACACCTGGAAACTGTCTCATAAGGAGACAGTCCCTTTGTCCTCTCTTGGCTGGAAGCCAAGAGGGCATCTTTGGCTAAGCAGATGCTGCTTCTTTGACGAAAATAGTCAAAGAGAGAGAGATGGCGGCCAGTCCTATGCTTTTGTTACCTGCACAGGTGAGGCCACACCCACCTCTAGTCACATGCAGAGGAAATCTGTCCCAGCCCAGAAGGAAACAGGAAGTTTACCTGCTGGCTGGACAAACATTCCTCCCCATGTGTAAACATGTTCACTCTAGGAATGTTGTACTTGACTGCTCTTGTGTTTCACATCCCACAGAGAGCAGCTGCTTTGCATGCAGAAGGTCCCAGGTTCAGTCCCCTTCATCTCCAAGTAGGGCTGAGGAAAATCCTGTCTGAAATCCTGGAGAGGCACTGCCAGTCAGTGTAGCCAAGGAATAGGCCTCCAGGTGTCCCACTGTCCCTCCCTATTGGCCATGCAGGCTGGGGCTGATGGGAGTTTGAGTCCAATGAGATCTAGAGGGTACCACCTTGGCTTCCTATTTTATGGACAACACTGAGGTGGAGGAACCTCTGATCTGACTCGTTCTAAGGCAGCTCCCTCTGTGCCTATGATTCACCCTGTTGGTGGGTTTTCTAGAAGCATGTGGCTGATCTGTCTGAGAAACAGATAATATGGATAATATGAATCTTCAGTCAGATCTGGCAGGGCCCTCCTTATGTTCTGGCACTGCCTGAAGGATCAAAAAGCTGCTATGCACAATGGACTCACAGAAGCAATGATACAAGAGGATGTGATGCAACCTCCCTACAACCCCCCCCCCCCAAAATCGATCAGCTATGTTAACATCTTAATCACCATTTCATGCTTATCTCCACTTTCCTGCATTGGCCGGCATCTCGCTCATTTTATTCACTCAAGTGGGAGGCCATTAAGGCCAATTACATCTCGCCTTGGGAGGTCTCAGCCATCTGGACCCCTGTAGGGCGATGAAGAGCTTGGGGGAGAATGTGCCTGGGAAACAGGAGCTGAGAATGAGAGGGAGCCATCATGGGGGGCAGGGGTGTCCTGGGCCAAGGAAGCATCAAAGCAAAATGGGCACACCATCATGGCTTGAGCTGCGAAACAAAGCTCGTTTTGGGGAGTTTCCCAGTAAGGACGCACCTTCCAATCTTGCTCCTCAATCCCATTGGCAAGGCAACTTTCGTTCCTCCATCACACCTGTGCACAATTGTCCATTGCCAATGGCACAAAGACCAGAGAGAAGAGACGGTGGAAGAAGACTGGAAGAAATTTAAGGAATATTTGAAAAAAGATGTTAATATTTAAACCTTAGAATAGCTTTGGAAGTGGATATAGGCTGTAGGGTTAGAACAGGGGTCTGCAACCCGCGGCTCTGGAGCCGCATGTGGCTCTTTTACACCTTTGAAGCGGCTCCAGGGCGGATACTAGCGAGGGGAGGAGGCGCATTGTGCGCCCCGACACTCCCCACTGTGGCGAGCGCTGTACTGGCTGTGACGTCGCATGGGGGCGGTGCGTGCGTTAGTCACGCACCGTCCCGACGTCACCTTCCCGCCCGCCTGCTACATTGTAAGGGGCATGTACGCTGGTCACTGCATTGAAAGGGGGCATGTACGCTGGTCACTGTTTTGAAGGGGAGTGAAGAACACACACACACAAAAAGGTAACTTGTTAATTTAACGTTTATTTCTATGAGGAGGAGTAATTCTGAGGGGTCCAACAAAGAAATAATAAAAAGTGACAAAAAAGTTATTTTTATAATGACGAGTTTTGCGGCTCCCAGTTTTTTTTCCTTTGGAAACGGGTCCAAGTGGCTCTTTTTGTCTTAAAGGTTGCACACCCCTGGGTTAGAAGTAGAAGATAGTGTATTTTAAAATAGTATTATTTGTAAGTGATAAAATGTGAAGATTTTTATGGTTAAAGTAAGCGTGATTTTAAAAAAAATGGCTAGAAATTGTGATCTATGTAAACTGCTAAAGCTGAGGTAAAATGAAAATCAGATGGGGGGACTTGGGAAAGCCCACCTAACAATGTTTAGAAAAAATAAGGATAAGATAAGAATTTGTTTGTATTGTTTGTTTTTCTGTTTGTGTTGTTTATTTGTGTTATAAAATACATAATTTTTTTGGGGGGGGGAGAATTCTGTGTCCTGAGAAACTCGGCACTCCTGAAAATGTCTAGCCTGAGTCAGATCTGGCCTTAACAGACTCCCTCAGGCAGATGACAAGGCCCCAGCAGGTCCTGTCAATGCTGATTCCTGCTCCCATGCACTCATGGGTCTGCAAGCTGCCATTTTAAGTTTCCCACAATGCCTAGAGTGCTGCCACATCATGGGCATTGTGGGCATTTTTTTTTTTTAATGTATGTCAAATAAACCACCCTGCAATCAATTTAGGGCAGTGTAAAATTTCCTGAACGAACTGTATCACGGGACAGTCTCTCCCTGCTATCTCTGGCCACCTTCAGATTGTTAAGAATTTGACAGGCGTGAGTCAAGCACCTACTGGAAAGGGGATTAAAGTGCTCTGTCATCCTAGCACAACAAATCCGCTTACAAAAAATAAAAGAGGATGTTCTGCGGTTAGGAGAGCGATGGGGAAAGGCTCTGAAAAGAGCGGGAGGAACAAATGATTGATGGCAAGACGGGTAAACACCATGGAAACATGATGGAAGTTGACATCATAGACATTTATTCATGGCCTAGAGAAAGCAGTTAGAGAAAAGTATTTCTCCCTCTCTCATGACACGAGAACCTGCGGATACAGTGCCGGATTTACCTATAAGCTAAACAATCTATAGCTTAGGGCCCCATTCTAAGGTTACCAGTTTTTTTCAATGAATCCTGGGACACTTTTCAACTTCAATGGATTTTGTATGGGGACTGGTTTGTAAATCTGAGGACTGTCCCCAGGAAATGGGGATGTTTGGTAACCTTACCCCACTCTCTTGGGGGGGCCCCAAAAAATTAAAGGGAAAACAAACTGGATGTACATTTTCAAAATATAAGATAAAAAGCAAATAAAATAAAACCTACATACAGCAACAGTGTTTTGTGTTGTGTAGGCTCCTATGATGTAAATAATGGGCCCTGCCTGCTAGCCTGCTCCCTAAAATATCACTGGTTTGCTCATTTCTATATATAGGGTGCCTACATTCTGCATGTGCAGATGGTTTTAGATACCTATTAAGGACATAAATTATGGGACGTGGGTGGCACTGTGGGTTAAACCACAGAGCCTAGGGCTTGCCAATCAGAAGGTCGGCGATTCGAATCCCCATGATGGGGTGAGCTCCTGTTGCTCAGTCCCTGCTCCTGCCAACCTAACAGTTTGAAAGCACATCAAAGTGCAAGTAGATAAATAGGTACCGCTCCGGCAGGAAGGTAAACGGCGTTTCCGTGCGCTGCTCTGGTTTGCCAGAAGCAGCTTAGTCATGCTGGCCACATGACCCAGAAGCTGTATGCGGGCTCCCTCGGCCAATAAAGCGAGATGAGCGCCGCAACCCCAGAGTCGGCCACGACTGGACCTAATGGCCAGGGGTCCCTTTACCTTTACCTTTAGGCACATAAATTACCATATAGCATATATTCAACATAAAAAAACAGAAACAATTTGTTGTTGACAAAGGACAGCTGGACATATAAAGGGCCCCATTACCTTCAGTAGTTTAGGGCCTCATCAAACCTAAATTCGGCCCTGGGTAGATACTCAGCAAAGATGAATGTTAGAAGGTTCAACACAGATAAATAAATAATTCTTCCCACCATAGGAAGTGATGTGCACCAACTCAGATTGATTTGTTGTTGTTATTTTTTAGTTTTTATTTATACTTTTCATATTTATACAGCTCATAAATTTTACAATCATTTTAACATTTCAAAGTTTGACTTCCTTCCCCCTCTTTTGGGAATTATAGGGACAGAACTACCTAAATTGCATAGAAATTTATTTATGTATGCTACTACAGCAGTAAGAATGCTACTCGCCCCAAAGTAGAAAGAAGCAGAAGTCCCAGCAAAGGAAGAATGGATACAAAAACTTATGGAATATGCAGAAATGGCAAAACTTACCAGAAGAATAAGAAATCAAGATAAGAAACTTTTTATAAAAGAATGGAAATGGCTTATTGAATATTTACAGATAAATTGCAAAGAGATAAAAACATCGGCAGGATTATTGTAATAACCTGCGGTTTCATAGGAGTATATATTTAAACCAGATAATTAAATGAGCAAATTAAATGAATTTGGATATGCAGAAGATATTTAAAAATAAATTTAAGGAACCACAGAAAAAGGGGGAAGGAAGTCAAACTTTGAAATGCTGAATTGATTGTCAAACTAATGAAATGTATAAACTTGAGAAGTATAAATAAAAACTTTTTTTAAAAAAAGTGTGTTTGTGCAGCACTCATCAGATCAATCACGTTGGTGTAATCTTCCCAGAAATGGTGGAAGTGAAGAATAAACCAACCGCCTAGTGCATCATCTGCTCTGTAGATCTGGTCTGGGGAACCTGTGGTCCTCAGGCTTTTCCTCAACTACAGTCCTCATCCTCCTTGGCCATTGGGCTTTCTTGCTGGGGCTGATGGGAGTTGTAGTTCAGCAACACCTGGAGGTCCAAAGGTTCTCCCATCCCCAACATACCCGGCAGTTAAGCATTGCTTCCTACAAACACAGAGTTGGACCCACGGAAGCCACCCACTAAAAATGGTCAGAGGGAGGTAGAGGTAAAGGGACCCCTGACCATTAGGTCCAGTCATGACCGACTCTGGGGTTGCGGCGCTCATCTCACTTTATTGGCCGAGGGAGCCGGCGTACAGCTTCCAGGTCATGTGGCCAGCAGGACTAAGCCGCTTCTGGCGAACCAGAGCAGCACACGGAAATGCCGTTTACCTTCCCGCCGGAGCGGTACCTATTTATCTACTTGCACTTTGACGTGCTTTCGAACTGCTAGGTGGGCAGGAGCAGGGACCAAGCAACGGGAGCTCACTCTGTCACAGGGATTCGAACCGCTGACCTTCTGATTGGCAAGTCCTAGGCTCTGTGGTTTAACCCACAGCACCACAATCAACAGCACTATGATACTCATATGTGAAATAGTACCAAGCACATAATTTTGCATTCAGGTTTGTCCTCTCCCCTCCCTACCTCCAGTAACTGAAAGGCAAAATATCTGTATTATTTTGAGGTCATAGTGCCCTCTTCTGTCTGGCAGGGAGCACTTTGCGTCAGTCCTTAAATATGAAACTGGCTCAAGAGCCTTTAAGCAACTCTTTTGGCAAAAGCAAATTGGGGGACAGTTTGTGTTATAGCTAGGGATGGGTGATAAATTCTTTTTTTTCCCTTCTTTTTTTGGTAGGCATCTTAGTGAGAAATCTGCACATCTCAGTCCAATTTCCACACTGGAGCACAAAAACCGTTCAAAACTCATGCTTCTCCAGGTTTTGCAATGAGCTAGTAACACTACGAACCATAAAACCCGATGCTAAAAGCAGCTGCTGTTTTTTATTGCTTTATGTCACAAGATTTCCATACTGCTTGATTGCAATCAAAAGCTCAAAACTGTTTGGATAAAACAGAAAAGCAATAAAACCATTAGTTTTTAGCTAATAGTTGTTTAAAGCTATTTAACGCACACAACAATTATTAAAATTGAATAATTTCATTTGTTATTTAATAATATTTTTTAATAAATAGAATGGAAACCAGATGGAAAAACAGATTGTCAATGGTCTACATGTCTAGATAAAGGTAAAGGGACCCCTGACCATTAGGTCCAGTCATGGCCGACTCTGGGGTTACGGCGCTCATCTCGCTTTATTGGCTGAGGGAGCCGTCGTACAGCTTCTGGGTCATGTGGCCAGCATGACTAAGCCGCTTCTGGCGAACCAGAGCAGCGCACGGAAATGCTGTTTACCTTCCCGCCGGAGCGGTACCTATTTATGTACTTGCACTTTGATGCGCTTTCCAACTGCTAGCTTGGCAGGAGCAGGGATCGAGTAACGGGAGCTCACCCCGTCGCAGGGATTTGAACCACCGACCTTCTGATCGGCAAGTCCTAGGCTCTGCGGTTTATCCCACAGTGCCACCCGCGTCCCTACATGTCTAGATAGACTTGCCCAAACAAAGAATGTTTTTAGCAGGTGCAAAAATGAACACAGCAAAGGTGTCTGTCTGAGGTCAACAGTCAGGGGGTTCCAAAGTGTGCCGTACTAAAAGACTGATTTCTTACAAGTATTATGTGTGGCACCCGTAACCGTGCCAGCTCCACAGATCAAAATGGTCCGGTGAGCATGTATGAGATAAGATTATCTCACAAGCAATAATCCCAGGCCTGCCTTTCAAGGGCAAATAGCGACCAATGTCCTCCAACTATCAGAGGGAGCCCTGGGGAATCAGCCGCAAGGGTAGCCTGGTCCCTGGATAGTTGTTGATAATGCCTGGAACACCATCAAAGTAGGAAATAATCCGACATTCATATCATGTTTGTTATGTTTTACTTGGCACCCTTTCCAGGATCTTTCTTTCTTCAGATATCGTCAAAAGCTGAGAAAACAGCTGATTAGATCCTCTAAACTTCCCCCCTGCTGACAGAAGTTTTCTTCCCAGTGGTATGAACCCAACAAGCCAAGTCTGAATGGTTCCAGAGAAGCCGCTACTAGTTTTAAAGACCTGGCTCTCCCTCTAAGAGATGTTGGGATGAAATCAGATTATTTGTTCCACCACTACGCTCATCCTTATTTCTTGGTTACTCTGTATTATGGCTGGGGAAGAAATTCACATCAAAAGGCGAATCTATCAAATACAGTGATACCTCGGGTTAAGTACTTAATTCGTTCCAGAGGTCCGTACTTAACCTGAAACTGTTCTTAACCTGAAGCACCACCTTAGCTAATGGGGCCTCCTGCTGCTGCCATGCCGCCGGAGCACAATTTCTGTTCTCATCCTGAAGCAAAGTTCTTAACCTGAAGCACTATTTCTGGATTAGCGGAGCCTGTAACCTGAAGTGTATGTAACCTGAAACGTATGTAACCTGTGGTACCACTGTATTGCCTACATTGGCTTTCGGCTTTCCAAAACCATAGGACAACTGAAATGAAGCCATCTGTTGAAATTCACACTTCTCTTAATTTTGCGATGCAGCTGGGCAGCCCAGTAATAGCCACGAAAATGCATACACTGTGGGTAAGGTGCATAAAGATGCATAAGTTGGTGAAAATGCAAAAAAAGAAAAAAGCATTACATTACATTACATTACATTACATTACATTACATTACATTACATTACATTACATTACATGGTTTGCAAAAATGCATTTGTCAGTCAAAACTTCCTACAAAACTGTCCTCATTAGGAGGAAATCCTACCAGGATGCTGAAGAAGATATAAACTTTCCCCCTGCCCCATGTGCTGGGTTATTGATCAGAAGTCCCATAGCTCAGTGGCAGAGCATTGGCTTTGCACTCTGAAGGTCCCAGGTTCAAATCCTGCCATCTCCAGGTGGAGCTGAGGAAATCTTCCTGCCTGAAACCCTAGAGAGCTGCTGCCAGACTAGGCTGAACTGGATGGATCAATGGTTTGGCTAGGGGTAAGGCAGTTCCTACTAATCAAGTTCCCCTCTTCCTGTAATTATTGACAACAATGCAGGCGGAGCGTAGCCATTATGTGTATATGTTCCTTAGCCCTATGGCAGCTAGTGAATATGGGACAAAAACTGGTGTTTCCTGCTTAACCAGTTCATTGATAAATATAACATATACTGAATTTATCACATCCAAATAATATTCCAGTCTGGTTCTTGAACAGGATTCCCAACCATTCGCCTGTACCCTCTTAACCGGAAATTATTTTCACCTTGAGAACGAAAGGATATCAGCTGACTGTAATTATTCTTTGCTAACTACCCTTTGGAGGTCCTGTGCTTAACAATTAACCTGCCAAGCTTAATTATGACTATCCTTTAATGTTCCACTTCTTAGACCAGCCCCAGCATCTGAAATTCTCAAGCCATGACTGACTTTCGTTTTTAACTCAAAAAAAATGTCAGCCAGTCAGTCATACAAGGGCGACCAGATTTTACATCTCAGAAATCTTAGAATTTAATATTTTGCCCATATGGTGACTGTTGAGAGGTGATCTTAAGCAGGGTTATAAAGGAAAGCAAGGATATCTTTAGGGTTCAATGAATTCTAAACCTCCCCCATACTCCTAGCGTTGAAAGAATTATGGAGATCAGAATGTGACATTATAGCTGCAGTTCCACGTTTGCCTGTATAAAACCAGGATAGAAGTGATATGGATATTCCACAACTGTTCTATTCCGTGCTATCCCATGGTACTTGAAGATTTGCATTTAGCCATCTATATATAGATATTTTTAATCTTGCCATGTAGTCATTTTTCCTTCAAGGCATACCGTGCATCTTCCAGAGGCGTCCTTGAACAACTTTCTCAGATAAATTTAGAAAGCATCTTTTGCCTACAATATTGGCATCATGGGTTGGATATCTGTGAAGGTTCACTTCCCAGTGGTGTGACACTGCCAACCCCCCTCCATCCTTCCAGAGACCCTGGAGAAGGAGAAGAAGAAGAGTTTGGATTTTATATCCCGCTTTATCACTACCCGAAGGAGTCTCAAAGCGGCTAACATTCTCCTTTCCCTTCATAGAATCATAGAATCATAGAGTTGGAAGAGACCACAAGGGCCATCGAGTCCAACCACCTGCCAAGCAGGAAACACCATCAGAGCACTCCTGACATATGGTTGTCAAGCCTCTGCTTAAAGACCTACAAAGAAGGAGACTCCACCACACTCCTTGGCAGCAAATTCCACTGTCGAACAGCTCTTACTGTCAGGAAGTTCTTCCTAATGTTTAGGTGGAATCTTCTTTCTTGTAGTTTGAATCCATTGCTCCGTGTCCGCTTCTCTGGAGCAGCAGAAAACAACCTTTCTCCCTCCTCTATGTGACATCCTTTTATATATTTGAACATGGCTATCATATCACCCCTTAACCTCCTCTTCTCCAGGCTAAACAAACAGTCTGTGAGGTGAGTGGGGCTGAGACACTTCAGAGAAGTGTGACTAGCCCAAGGTCACCCAGCAGCTGCATGTGGAGGAGCGGGGACACGAACCCAGTTTACCAGATTACGAGTCCACCGCTCTTAACCACTATACCACGCTGGCTGCCAGTTAGTGTGGACCAGTGGTGAGGAACCTGTGGTCCTCAAGGTGTTGCTGGGCTACAACTCCCACCCCTGGTGTAGACAGTGCAAAGCTAGGTGGACCAACAGTCTTGACTCCGTGCAAGAAGGTTTCCTTTGATTCAAGGCACCAGGGATGGGGAATATCTGGTTCTCCAGATGATGTTGAACTCTAGCGCTCATCAGTCCCAGCAATCATGGCCACCGGTCAGGGATGATGGGAGTTTGGAGTTAGGGTTAGGGTTATGGAAGAAGGACCAGCAACATCTGGAGGAGGGACACAGAGGTTTCCCACCTCTGTACAACACGGAAGACTAATGACCAAAATGACTGCGGTGCTTCTTCCATATCCATGAAAGAGGGACACACACAAAAAGTTCCCCGAAAGTACCTTTAAGTGGTGGTGTGTGGATGGACGATGATTTCCTACTACTTTACCTGCTCCAAAACAAAAGCTTTTGAATGCACCTCCATCCTGTTTGCTGATTCCCAGCTATTCTATCTGCTGGAATTGAGCATCTTGCTTTTTTTCCTCCCTTGCTTTGGAGATTCAGCTGACACCTCTGCTGAAAGGCAAGTTGTTTTTAAAGCTACGGAATGGATTCTTGCGTGGACCCACCTTTGAAGGGGTGATGACAGTGGTGAATATACAGGAAGTCAGGTTAGACCTGACAAGGATGGCCTAAGATACTCTATATTTAAAGAACGCAAGGAGGAAAAGCATCATCTCTCTATCTGCCACGGGATGAATCATAGAATGTTCACAAATGTTCAAGTGTGAGGTTAGCTAATTTGCTTACTTACAATATTGAGGTCCTGTCTTTCTGCATGGTAATGGGTCTCAAACACGGCGATGGAGGGTGATTATTTTTTGTTATTGTGTTTGGTATTTTTTGCAAGTGTCTCAAAGCAACTTACAAAGATTTCAAATGCAAAAATGCTATCAAATAAACATAAAAACAATAACATATGTCATGCTAAAAGTGTTCACCCAGTGTTCGTATGGCCTACTGTAAAAGAAAATTCACACACAACAAGAACTGTTATTATTACTTTAATTAAAGGGCAAGAGTGGCTTGGGCTGCAATCCCATAGCCATTTTCCTGGGAGTTAGCACTGCTGGACATTCACTTTGCACTCTGAATGCTTTTCTTTCTTTCTTTTTTCCTTTTTGGGATTTTAAATTCTCGAGGTTTCAAATTTTGGAGTTTTGATTTCAGTTTAAACTTCTCTACATTTTGCATATTTTGTTGTTGTCAGCTGTTTTGATACTTAGATGGTGAAAAGTGAGCTATTATAGTTTGAATAAATATAAATGAATAAATTGTGAATCCAAGACAGATACAGCTGCAGACTTCTGTTTAAGGAAATGCTACCAGTTGAAATTTTCTGCCAGCTGAAATTTTCTTCAGAAAAGGAGACTGGTTCTTATTCCTGAATCTTTTTAATAATGGGGGCTTCGTACACGAGGTTCCCCCCAGCCCCAAGTTTGTATGATGACCACCAGGGATAAATGAGTCTTTCTTTATATAAATTTATATAAATAATAATGATGATTTTTGATTTCTCATTTTTCCCATTTTAGTTTCAGTTTTCTACATCAGCAGTTTGCAAGTAGATGCACGGAGAAGCAGGCAAATTTGTCAATATCAAATTGTCTTAGTTCCCCGCATTTTCGCCCTTAAATTCAGTTCTCCACATTCCATCAGTCTGCAAGTTTCTTTTTTAAAGACATACTCCTCATGAAAATGCAGCAGCGGTTTGCGCAAATTTCCCCTAATGTGCACAGTTTTGCATGCAATTTCGCCTAACATAGACATTTTAAATGCAGCTCCTCTAATCTAATAAATTTCTGTATGTACCCCCCACACACGCACACACATATGAATTAGTGCATTTTTATGCTCGCTTTACCCTAATATACTTATTTTTGTCCACCTCACTCGACTGGAAAACCATACTGCAAAATTCAGGAAGGTGGCCATTTCGAAAGACTGCTGGGCTTCAGTTCACATAGTATTTCAGAAAGTGAGGAAGGGGTTTGTCCACCTTTAGTTGAATTTCTCCCCCTGACCCCAGTGCCCACACAGGTGCCTTCTCTCTCTGACAGGCCTTCAATTAGCTCTTGGCCTCAGGTTATAAATTAAGCCAATAAAAGGGCCTGGAAAACACACAAAAACGGGCCTTCCCCTCTCCATTCAGATTTAGTCAAGTGGCAAAAGCCACTTCTGTGAGAAGCATCTTGTGCTTCGCTGCCCTTACGAGAGAGAATTTGCCCTGCTGATGCACCCATATCCCTGCCCGGGTCATTGGGGACATGTCTGAGGGTGGGTTGAGTCCTGGAGGTCATTCCAAGGTTGCTCACTGTAGCAAAGCTTTCTACCAGAGCCTGGATTTACAACCCAGAGAGCCGTCTCAGGAAACCCAGCCTAGTTCGAGCCCGAAATAGAATTTTATGTCACAGAGGTTAAGCAAGCAACGTTATTTTTTTTATTATAGGGGCCCGACCTACCGCAAATATCACGAGGAATAAATTTCGCCCAACAGGCTCAAGCCATACTTTATCACCTCGTGTTTTTAAACATTTTTTTCTCTCGTTTCTTTAAACCACACACATCAAAAGTAGATCTCAGAGCTTCTGAGCCGAGCAGAGAGACTCTCCATAAAGTCAGTAGGTGGTCGTGAACAAATAAATAAGTGTATTCCTTCACTCAGTTAAATGGAGCTGGGAATTATGGGACCAGGCCAATGCAGGTGGCATTTGGACCTCCATCTTGGAAGCCTTTAAGGAACTGCTGGCCATATTGCAGAGTGAATGAGGCAGCCATATTGGACACAGGTGATTTGACGGATGCTCTTGCATTAATTTGCAAGACCCTTAACAACATAAGTCTATGATACCTCAAGAACTGCCTGGTCCCATGATCCTGAGATTAAGGGCCTACCAACTGAGCTATTCCTTCTATCCCTGCCCAGTCACTGAGATCTTAGTGGTCCCCCATGACTTGGATACATTGCCTGTATCCGTCAGGAGTTGTACGTTCAATATTGTGGGCCCAGTTTTATCGAACTCACTTCCAGTTGAAGTCAGACAAGCTCCCTCCCTGTTGTTCTTACCAGACTCTCCAAGTGTCCCTAATTTCCAGGGACTGTCCCAGATTTACAGAAGCCACCCCAGTTTCTGATTTAATCCTGGATTGTCCCACTTTTCCTTAGGATGTCCCTGTTTTCATTGGAGAAATGTTGGAGGGTATGGAGTTTTGTGACCCACCCACCCCGAGCCAAGGAGATAAGTAACAATACAACTTTTAGAAGACATCTGAAGGCAGCCCTGTAAAGACAAGTTTTTTAATGTTGGATGTTTTATTATGTTTTTATATATGTTGGAAGCCACCTAGAGTGGCTGGGGCAATTCAGTCAGATGGGTAGGGTATAATAATAATAATAATAATAATAATAATAATAGAATAGGACGCCCCAGTTTTCATCCAAGAAATGTTGGAGGGTATGTCTCACCATACCTACAGAAGACTCTTCTTCTTCTTCTTCTTCTTCTTCTTCTTCTTCTTCTTCTTCTTCTTCTTCTTCTTCTTCTGGTATTCCAGCAGGAATTTCAACTGAATTCTGATGTTATATTTGTAAGACCTTTTCAGTTTCATTGAAATAAGTTTCTGTATACTGCTTAAAGGGAACCGTAATTAAACTGTATATAAATGGCCTAAAGTTGCTCTGGATGAGGTCCCACTCTCCCAGAAGGAACAGGTGCAAAGTCTGGGGGTGCTCCTGGATCCTGTTATGTTCCTGGAGACAGAGGTGACCTCAGTGGCTAGGAGTGCTTTTTGGTTTGAGAGCTACAGTTCCTCCACGATCTGGATAGCCTGACCAAAGTTGTCCAGTCACTGGTAACCTCGTGGTTGGATTACTGCAACATACTATATGTGAGGTTACCCTTGGGGTTGGTCTGGAGGCTGCAGCTGATGTGGAACGTATTGGCTAGGCTGTTTGTGAAGGCAAAGTACTGCCAGTATAGAACACCATGCTAGCAGGATTTGCTGTGACTGCCAGTCTGCTCCTGAGCCAAGTTCAAGGCATTGGCCCTAAGCAACTCAGGGCCAGGTTACTTGAGAGGCCCTATCTCTTATGCAACCAGCAGATCACTGCGGTCTACAGGAGAGTTTCTCCTGCAACTTCCAAAGATCTCAGGAATCTACTCCACATCAGCATGGATTAGGGTATTTAGTGTGGCTGCCCCTGTTCTGTGGAATGGCATTTTTTGAGTTATAAAAAAATAATAATTATATACTGCTGATTCATTAAAAAATATATCAGCTATCAAACCCTGTTTTTATTTATTTGAATTCTCTGGATTCCTGCTTTTATATGCTTTTATACTAGTTTAACTGGTTTTGTGTTTTAATGACCTTGTTTTTTGTATTCAAGTTGAACACCCCTTAGAGATTTAAAAAATATGAAGCAGTATATAAGTGCTTTAAAATAAATAAACAACAACTGTGCATAAAATCATACAGCAAAAACCATGTAAAAATGTTAAAATCAGAATTCAGATACTGCTGTGGAAAGTTCTGTTCTTAATTGCCTTCATGAGCCTGATGAAATAGAAAAAATACGTAAATAAATCACCAAGCTTATTAAAGTTGAAACAGAATCTCTGTTCCACTGTTCCGCAAGCCTAGGCCAATGACACTGAAGGCTCAGTTCCTTGTTGTTGTCCAATGAGCCTCGCCAACCCACATCCCAAATGAGCCTCACATCCCTTTTGAGATACAGCAGGCGTCCACTCTATGCCCTTTCCAGAAACAACTGAATGCATTTTTGTTCCAGCAGTCTGTCCCAGCTGGATAAATGGGTCTCTACCACGAGTGTCCATTTGCTGGGGTTTTAGTGATCTAAAAAATACCTTTATCTTATGGCTTAAGACAGTGGTATAGGTAAAGGTAAAGGGACGCCTGACCATTAGGTCCAGTCGTGACTGACTCTGGGGTTGCGGCGCTCATCTCGCTTTATTGGCCGAGGGAGCCGGCGTACAGCTTCCAGGTCATGTGGCTAGTATGACTAAGCCGCTTCTGGCGAACCAGAGCAGCACACAGAAACGCCGTTTACTTTCCTGCCGGAGCAGTACCTATTTATCTACTTGCACTTTGACGTGCTTTCGAACTGCTAGGTTGGCAGGAGCAGGGACCGAGCAACGGGAGCTCACCCCATCGCGGGGATTCGAACCACCGACCTTCTGATCGGCAAGTCCTAGGCTCTGTGGTTTAACCCACAGCGCCACCTGGGTCCCTTAAGACGGTGGTATAGAAGGTGATTAATAAACCAATGGCAGTGATGATACTAATAATAATATTTGATTGATAAAATCACATAGCAAATGCTTCCAAATGAGGGTTAGGGTGCGATTCAGAAGTCACAATGGGAGAGGCTTCAGAATTCCACCTCTCTGTGAACTTCCTCCTCCATTGATTTCAGCTTTGGCAGATCAATGTTTGCTTCAGAAGCTGAATGTGGAAGAGAGCCTTCGATTTAGGAATAAAAGAAAATGTTGAAAATAAAGGGGAAAGGGTGTGTTAGGAGAAGGAAGACAGGAGGATGTGTTGCGCCTGATGCTCCTTTTGTCTTGGCCGGACTCCCCTGAAAATGTGTGTTCAGTTTGCCTAGTTAATTACCCCCCCCCCCAAAAAAAAAAACCCAACACAATACGAGGACCACCTGACTGTGATGGATAGTTTGATGCACCAGATAGGTGCGTGCGACAAAAGAGTGTAATTACACAAGTGCTTCCACGCTGGCCATCCAGCCAATTGTTTGGCAAAGGAAAAGACTGTTCATCCTTGCCTTCCTCTAGCAGATAAGAACAGAATGCCCCATAGTCATGGGTAAACAAGAGAGCTCTTCCCTGGACATCACGAAGCGGCCAGCAGCCATCGGCCTGACCCATCACCGAAGATTCCTCTGCAGAGAGAAAACACAATGGGCTGGATGCAATGTACGCTCGGCCAACGGTCACCTTTTCTGAAGGGGCTGAATAGCCAAAGACGAGATAAAGATCGCTCCGGCAAGGGCCACAGCAGGCCAGGTGGACAATGGCTAGGCTGAGGCCTCATCCCCATCTGTCATGTGGAAACAAAGCAGTTGTCAGCCTGGACGGCTGCATCCTCCAGGCATGTCAGACGCCGGCCACGTTGCATGAGACAAGTCGGTCACGGCCTGAGCAGACCTCAAGGAAGGTATACTTTCAGCAGGGGGGAGAACAGAACTTCCGGACCGAATGGAGAGCTGCACATAGAGGTATTGTTTGTTTGTTTGTTTCCGGTACTTCACCTTTCCACTTAAACCTCCCAGGTTGGCTTACAGTTACAATAAAGCAACCTGCCTAATAGCAACCTTTTAACATCTGGGGGGAAAACATGGGCCTAGGCCACCAATACGCTGTACCATTGAAGCACTATGATGCCACTTTGAACAGTCATGGCTTCCCCCAGAGCATCCTGGGAAGTGTAGTTTGTTAAAGGTGTTGAAGAGTCCTTAAGAGACCCTTATTCCCCTCACGGAGCTACAGTCCCAGAGTTCTCTGTGAAGAGGGATTGCTGGTTAGACCACTCTGGGAATTGTAGATTTGGGGTGGGGGCCATAACAATTATCAGCACCCTTCAGAAACTACACCTCCCAGGCTGTTGGGGAAGCCATGACTGTTTACAGTGGTATCATAGTGCTTTTAATGTATGGTGTGAATGTGGCTCTAGTTCAGACAGGAAGGACTCTTGCACGGTTAGGACATACCCTTCAACATTTCTCCAATGAAAATAGGGACATCCCGTTCCGTAATGATAATTTTACTATTTATACCCCACACATCTTACTGGGTTGCCCCGGGCACTCTGGAATAAACATTTTTATATTAAAAAAAAAAAAAAACATTCCCTATACAGAATTGCCTTCAGGCGGCTTAGGGGTTGGATAACTCCATACCCTCCAACATTTATCCAATGAAAATTGGGACATCCTAAGAAAAAGTGGCACATTCTAGGATTAAATCAGAAACTGGGGTGGCTTCTGTAAATCTGGGACAGTCATTGGAAATTAGGGACACTTGGAGAGTCTGGTAAGAACAAGGTGGGAGCTTGTCTGACTTCAACTGGAAGTGAGTTTGATACATTGGGCCCACAATATTGAACACACAACTCCTGATGGATACAGGCAATGTATCCAAGTCATGGGGGACCACTAAGATCTCAGTGACTGGGCAGGGATATAAGGAATAGCTCAGTTGGTAGACCCTTAATCTCAGGATCATGGGACCAAGCAGTTCTTGAGGTATCATAGATTTATGTTGTTAAGGGTCTTGCAAATTAATGCAAGGACATCTGTCAAACCACCTGTGTCTAATATGGCTGCCTCATTCACTCTGCAATATGGCCAGCGGTTCCTTAAAGGCTGCCAGGATGGGAGTCCAAATGCCCCCTGCATTGGCCTGGTCCCATAATTCCATTTGACATCACGGGGGACCACTAAGATCTCAGTGACTGGGCAGGATTATAAGGAATAGCTCAGTTGGGATGGCTTCTCTAAATCAGGGACATCCCTGGAAAATAGGGACACTTGGAGGGTCTGTAAGGACAGTACATTCCTTGCATGGGGGGGGGAATGCATGTTCAATCCCCAGCATCTTCAGATTAGGCTGGTAAAAACTCCTGCCTAAAACTCTGAAGAGCAGCTGCCAGCCAGAGTGTACAGTCTTGACCTATGTGGACCAACAGTCTGACCTCTATAAAGCAACTCCCTCTGTTCCATCCTAACCATAGTTTCCCGGACATTTTCCCCCTGATTTTCACCTGGACACTGCTTCCGAGTGCAGTGTTCTGGGTATGACCGGGAAATTCTAGATGTATAGCAACCCTATTCCCAATGCACAGGACTTGAGTCTGAGTCACCACCCCTCCTCAGATCAACATGCACAAGGGGAAGAGATTTGGGGGAGAACCTTAGCCAAGTAGTAGACCATCAACCTTGCATGCAGAAGGTCCCTGGCATCTCTAGGTAGGGGAAGGAGAGGCCTCCTGGAGAACTACTTCCAGTCAATGTAGGCAATACTGAGCTTGATGGGCCAATGATCTCATTCTATATCATGGGTAGGCAAATTAAGGCCCAGGGGCCAGATCCAGCCCAATCACCTTCAAAATCTGGCCCACAGATGGTCCGGGAATCAGCGTGTTTTTACATGAGTAGAATGTATGCTTTTATTTAAAATCCATCTCTGGGTTTTTTGTGGGGCATAGGAATTCATTCATTTCGCCCCCCCCAAAAATATAGTCCGGCCCCCCATAAGGTCTGAGGGACAGTGGACCGGCCCCCTGCTGAAAAGGTTTGCTGACCCCTGTTCTATATCATGCGGAATCCTCTGTTCCTAGAGTTTCCATTCTTGGTCAGGAAGAAACAGGGGCTTTATTGTTGCAGGCAAACTTAGCAAACTAGTAGTTTCTTCTCAAGTCAGGCTATCAAGCTAGGGCTATAGCGAAGAACTGCTGTGCTGCAGCAGCCTAGGAGGGTGAACTGCAAATCAAGAAGCCCTCTGTTCGAATCTTACCTTGATCGTAAACTCACCAGGTACACTGAAGCAGGTACGCTCTCTAACCCTCAGCTCCACCCCCGTCTGAAACGTGGGAGATACTTAATACTTTGTATGTGGGGTTGTTAGGAACAAAGGAAACTGCCTTATTGGTCCACCCAGTTCAGTAGAAGAAGAAGAAGAGAAGAGTTTGGATTTGATATCCCGCCTTTCACTCCCTTTAAGGAGTCTCAAAGCGGCTAACATTCTCCTTTCCCTTCCTCCCCCACAACAAACACTCTGTGAGGTGAATGGGGCTAAGAGACTTCAAAGAAGTGTGACTGGCCCAAGGTCACCCAGCAGCTGCATGTGGAGGAACAGGGAAGCGAACCCGGTTCACCAGATTACGAGACTACCGCTCTTAACCACTACACCACACTGGCTCTCGTCTATGTTAACTAGAAGTGGCTCTGCAGGGTTTCAGATACAGTGGTACCTCAGGTTACATACGCTTCAGGTTACAGACTCCACTAACCCAGAAATAGTGCTTCAGGTTAAGAACTTTGCTTCAGGATGAGAACAGAAATCGTGCTCTGGCAGCACAGCAGCAGCAGGAGGCCCCATTAGCTAAAGTGATGCTTCAGGTTAAGAACAGTTTCACGTTTAGAACAGACCTCTGGAACGAATTAAGTAATTAACCCGAGGTACCACGTAGCGCTGTGGGTTAAACCACAGAGCCTGGGACTTGCCGATCAGAAGGTCGGCGGTTTGAATCCCTGCGACGGGGTGAGCTCCTGTTGCTTGGTAGCTGCTTCTGCCAACCTAGCAGTTCGAAAGCACGTCAAAGTACAAGTAGATAAATAGGTACCGCTCCGTCGGGAAGGTAAACTGTGTTTCCGTGCGCTGCTCTGGTTTGCCAGAAGCGGCTTAGTCATGCTGGCCACATGACCCGGAAGCTGTACGCCGGCTCCCTCGGCCAATAAAGCGAGATGAGCACCGCAACCCCAGAGTTGGTCACAACTGGACCTAATGGTCAGGGGTCCCTTTACCTTTACCCTTACCTTACCACTGTACTAATCTTTCCCTGTCCTGCCTGGAGTTGCCAGGGAGTGAAACTGGGATGTTCTGCATGCAAAACATATGCATACCCTCCGACATTTCTCTGATGAAAATAGGGACATCCAAAGGTGCTCAGGCACTGAGCTAAATCTCTACAGTTAGGAGGATTACAACCAGATAATGCACAGGGAGCACTTTGAAGCGCATGAAAGCACTGTACAAATGTTAAATATCCCTTAATTTTGATCAACAAGTTTTCAGCAGCATAATCACTTCACTGTCGGTTTGAGGCCTACTCCAGCCAGGGTTGACCAAGCCCCCCTTTAAATGGGCTGGGCCTCCATTTTGAACCCAAATGGGGGTAGATGTCTTTGATCTAGGACC